>NC_069500.1:159153098-159223098 GCF_027579735.1 Bombina bombina
CTTACCTCTTTGAATGCCATGTATTCCTAAACCCACATTCTACACACTTAGCTATTCTTAAAAGGATATGAAGCCCAAAACTTAATTTCTTCTGTTAAGTGTGATCAGTCCACGGGTCATCATTACTTCTGGGATATTACTCCTCCCCAACAGGAAGTGCAAGAGGATTCACCCAGCAGAGCTGCATATAGCTCCTCCCCTCTATGTCACTCCCAGTCATTCTCTTGCACCCAACGACTAGATAGGATGTGTGAGAGGACTATGGTGATTATACTTAGTTTTATATCTTCAATCAAAAGTTTGTTATTTTAAAATAGCACCGGAGTGTGTTATTACCTCTCTGGCAGAGTTTGAAGAAGAATCTACCAGAGTTTTGCTATGATTTTAGCCGGAGTAGTTAAGATCATATTGCTGTTCTCGGCCATCTGAGGAGTGAGGTAAACTTCAGATCAGGGGACAGCGGGCAGATGAATCTGCATAGAGGTATGTAGCAGTTTTTATTTTCTGACAATGGAATTGATGAGAAAATCCTGCCATACCGATATAATGTCATGTATGTATACTTTACACTTCAGTATTCTGGGGAATGGTACTTCACTAGAATTACACTGTAAGAAATACATAAAGCTGTTTAATAACTAGAGATTATGTTTAACGTTTTTGCTGGAATGTAAAATCGTTTTCATTTGCTGAGGTACTGTGTGAATAAATGTTTGGGCACTATTTTTCCACTTGGCAGTTGCTTAATCTGTTTTTCTGACAGTTTCTGTTCTCCCTCACTGCTGTGTGTGAGGGGGAGGGGCCGTTTTTTGGCGCTTTTACTATGCATCAAATATTTCAGTCAGCAACTCATTGTATTCCCTGCATGATCCGGTTCATCTCTACAGAGCTCAGGGGTCTTCAAAACTTATTTTGAGGGAGGTAATTTCTCTCAGCAGAGCTGTGAGAATTATAGTTTGACTGAGATAAAAAACGTTTATTTCTCCAACATAGGTGTGTCCGGTCCACGGCGTCATCCTTACTTGTGGGATATTCTCCTCCCCAACAGGAAATGGCAAAGAGCCCAGCAAAGCTGGTCACATGATCCCTCCTAGGCTCCGCCTACCCCAGTCATTCTCTTTGCCGTTGTACAGGCAACATCTCCACGGAGATGGCTTAGAGTTTTTTAGTGTTTAACTGTAGTTTTTCATTATTCAATCAAGAGTTTGTTATTTTCAAATAGTGCTGGTACGTACTATTTACTCAGAAACAGAAAAGAGATGAAGAATTCTGTTTGTATGAGGAAAATGATTTTAGCAACCGTAACTAAAATCCATGGCTGTTCCACACAGGACTGTTGAGAGCAATTAACTTCAGTTGGGGGAACAGTTTGCAGTCTCTTGCTGCTTGAGGTATGACACATTCTAACAAGACGATGTAATGCTGGAAGCTGTCATTTTCCCTATGGGATCCGGTAAGCCATGTTTATTACGATTGTAAATAAGGGCTTCACAAGGGCTTATTTAAACTGTAGACTTTTTTTTTTGGGCTAAATCGATTGATATTAACACTTATTTAGCCTTGAGGAATCATTTATTCTGGGTATTTTGATTTAATAATAGCGGCAGGCACTGTTTTAGACACCTTATTCTTTAGGGGCTTTCCCAAAGCATAGGCAGAGTCTCATTTTCGCGCCGGTGTTGCGCACTTGTTTTTGAGAGGCATGGCATGCAGTCGCATGTGAGAGGAGCTCTGATACTTATAAAAGACTTCTGAAGGCGTCATTTGGTATCGTATTCCCCTTTGGGTTTGGTTGGGTCTCAGCAAAGCAGATACCAGGGACTGTAAAGGGGTTTAAAGCTTAAAACGGCTCCGGTTCCGTTATTTTAAGGGTTAAAGCTTCCAAAATTGGTGTGCAATATTTTCAAGGCTTTAAGACGCTGTGGTGAAAATTTGGTGAATTTTGAACAATTCCTTCATGTTTTTTCGCAATTGCAGTAATAAAGTGTGTTCAGTTTAAAATTTAAAGTGACAGTAACGGTTTTATTTTAAAACGTTTTTTGTACTTTCTGATCAAGTTTATGCCTGTTTAACATGTCTGAACTACCAGATAGACTGTGTTCTGAATGTGGGGAAGCCAGAATTCCTATTCATTTAAATAAATGTGATTTATGTGATAATGACAATGATGCCCAAGATGATTCCTCAAGTGAGGGGAGTAAGCATGGTACTGCATCATTCCCTCCTTCGTCTACACGAGTCTTGCCCACTCAGGAGGCCCCTAGTACATCTAGCGCGCCAATACTCCTTACTATGCAACAATTAACGGCTGTAATGGATAATTCTGTCAAAAACATTTTAGCCAAAATGAACCCTTGTCAGCGTAAGCGTGGCTGCTCTGTTTTAGTTACTGAAGAGCATGACGACGCTGATATTAATATCTCTGAAGGGCCCCTAACCCAATCTGAGGGGGCCAGGGAGGTTTTGTCTGAGGGAGAAATTACTGATTTAGGGAACATTTCTCAGCAGGCTGAATCTGATGTGATTACATTTAAATTTAAATTGGAACATCTCCGCATTTTGCTTAAGGAGGTATTATCCACTCTGGATGATTGTGAAAATTTAGTCATCCCAGAGAAACTATGTAAAATGGACAAGTTCCTAGAGGTGCCGGGGCTCCCAGAAGCTTTTCCTATACCCAAGCGGGTGGCGGACATTGTTAATAAAGAATGGGAAAGGCCCGGTATTCCTTTCGTCCCTCCCCCCATATTTAAAAAATTGTTTCCTATGGTCGACCCCAGAAAGGACTTATGGCAGTCAGTCCCCAAGGTCGAGGGAGCGGTTTCTACTTTAAACAAACGCACCACTATTCCCATAGAGGATAGTTGTGCTTTCAAAGATCCTATGGATAAAAAATTAGAAGGTTTGCTTAAAAAGATGTTTGTTCAGCAGGGTTACCTTCTACAACCCATTTCATGCATTGTCCCTGTCACTACAGCCGCATATTTCTGGTTTGATGAACTGCTTAAGGTGCTCGATAGTGACTCTCCTCCTTATGAGGAGATTATGGACAGAATCAATGCTCTCAAATTGGCTAATTCTTTCACTCTAGACGCCTCTTTGCAATTGGCTAAGTTAGCGGCTAAGAACTCTGGGTTTGCTATTGTGGCGCGCAGAGCGCTTTGGTTGAAATCTTGGTCGGCTGATGCGTCTTCCAAGAACAAGCTACTAAACATTCCTTTCAAGGGGAAAACGCTGTTTGGTCCTGACTTGAAAGAGATTATCTCTGATATCACTGGGGGTAAGGGCCACGCCCTTCCTCAGGATCGGCCCTTCAAGGCAAAAAATAGACCTAATTTTCGTCCCTTTCGTAAAAACGGACCAGCCCAAGGTGCTACGTCCTCTAAGCAAGAGGGTAATACTTCTCAGGCCAAGCCAGCTTGGAGACCAATGCAAGGCTGGAACAAGGGAAAGCAGGCCAAGAAACCTGCCACTGCTACCAAGACAGCATGAAATATTGGCCCCCGATCCGGGACCGGATCTGGTGGGGGGCAGACTCTCTCTCTTCGCTCAGGCTTGGGCAAGAGATGTTCTGGATCCTTGGGCGCTAGAAATAGTCTCCCAGGGTTATCTTCTGGAATTCAAGGGACTTCCCCCAAGGGGGAGGTTCCACAAGTCGCAGTTGTCTTCAGACCACATAAAAAGACAGGCGTTCTTACATTGTGTAGAAGACCTGTTAAAAATGGGAGTGATTCATCCTGTTCCATTAAGAGAACAAGGGATGGGGTTCTACTCCAATCTGTTCATAGTTCCCAAAAAAGAGGGAACGTTCAGACCAATCCTAGATCTCAAGATCTTAAACAAATTTCTCAAGGTCCCATCGTTCAAGATTGAAACCATTCGAACTATCCTTCCTTCCATCCAGGAAGGTCAATTTATGACCACGGTGGATTTAAAGGATGCGTATCTACATATTCCTATCCACAAGGAACATCATCGGTTCCTAAGGTTTGCATTCCTGGACAAACATTACCAGTTCGTGGCGCTTCCTTTCGGATTAGCCACTGCTCCAAGGATTTTCACAAAGGTACTAGGGTCCCTTCTAGCGGTGCTAAGACCAAGGGGCATTGCAGTAGTACCTTACCTGGACGACATTCTGATTCAAGCGTCGTCCCTTCCTCAAGCAAAGGCTCACACGGACATTGTCCTGGCCTTTCTCAGATCTCACGGCTGGAAAGTGAACGTGGAAAAGAGTTCTCTATCCCCGTCAACAAGGGTTCCCTTCTTGGGAACAATTATAGACTCCTTAGAAATGAGGATCTTTCTAACAGAGGCCAGAAAAACAAAGCTTCTGGACTCTTGTCGGATACTTCATTCCGTTCCTCTTCCTTCCATAGCTCAGTGCATGGAAGTGATCGGGTTGATGGTGGCGGCGATGGACATAGTTCCTTTTGCGCGCATTCATCTAAGACCATTACAACTGTGCATGCTCAGTCAGTGGAATGGGGACTATACAGACTTGTCTCCGAAGATACAAGTAAATCAGAGGACCAGAGACTCACTCCGTTGGTGGCTGTCCCTGGACAATCTGTCTCAAGGGATGATGTTCCACAGACCAGAGTGGGTCATTGTCACGACCGACGCCAGTCTGATAGGCTGGGGCGCGGTCTGGGGATCCCTGAAAGCTCAGGGTCTTTGGTCTCGGGAAGAATCTCTTCTACCGATAAATATTCTGGAACTGAGAGCGATATTCAATGCGCTCCAGGCCTGGCCCCAGCTGGCGAGGACCAGGTTCATACGGTTTCAATCAGACAACATGACGACTGTTGCGTACATCAACCATCAGGGGGGAACAAGGAGTTCCCTAGCGATGGAAGAAGTAACCAAAATTATTCTTTGGGCGGAGTCTCACTCCTGCCACCTGTCTGCTATCCACATCCCAGGAGTGGAAAATTGGGAAGCGGATTTTCTGAGTCGGCAGACATTGCATCCGGGGGAGTGGGAACTCCATCCGGAAATCTTTGCCCAAGTCACTCACCTGTGGGGCATTCCAGACATGGATCTGATGGCCTCTCGTCAGAACTTCAAAGTTCCTTGCTACGGGGCCAGATCCAGGGATCCCAAGGCGGCTCTAGTGGATGCACTAGTAGCACCTTGGACCTTCAAACTAGCTTATGTGTTCCCGCCATTTCCTCTCATCCCCAGGCTGATAGCCAGGATCAAGCAGGAGAGGGCGTCGGTGATCTTGATAGCTCCTGCGTGGCCACGCAGGACTTGGTATGCAGATCTGGTGAATATGTCATCGGCTCCACCTTGGAAGCTACCTTTGAGACGAGACCTTCTTGTTCAGGGTCCGTTCGAACATCCGAATCTGGTTTCACTCCAGCTGACTGCTTGGAGATTGAACGCTTGATTTTATCGAAGCGAGGATTCTCAGATTCTGTGATCGATACTCTTGTTCAGGCCAGAAAGCCTGTGACTAGAAAGATTTACCACAAAATTTGGAAAAAATATATCTCTTGGTGTGAATCTAAAGGATTCCCTTGGGACAAGGTTAAGATTCCTAGGATTCTATCCTTCCTTCAAGAAGGATTGGAAAAAGGATTATCTGCTAGTTCCCTGAAGGGACAGATTTCTGCCTTGTCGGTATTACTTCACAAAAAGCTGGCAGCTGTGCCAGATGTTCAAGCCTTTGTTCAGGCTCTGGTTAGAATCAAGCCTGTTTACAAACCTTTGACTCCTCCTTGGAGTCTCAATTTAGTTCTTTCAGTTCTTCAGGGGGTTCCGTTTGAACCCTTACATTCCGTTGATATTAAGTTATTATCTTGGAAAGTTTTGTTTTTAGTTGCGATTTCTTCTGCTAGAAGAGTCTCAGAATTATCTGCTCTGCAGTGTTCTCCTCCTTATCTGGTGTTCCATGCAGATAAGGTGGTTTTACGTACTAAACCTGGTTTTCTTCCAAAAGTTGTTTCTAACAAAAACATTAACCAGGAGATTATCGTACCTTCTCTGTGTCCAAAACCAGTTTCAAAGAAGGAACGTTTGTTGCACAATTTGGATGTTGTTCGCGCTCTAAAATTCTATTTAGACGCTACAAAGGATTTTAGACAAACATCTTCCTTGTTTGTTGTTTATTCAGGTAAAAGGAGAGGTCAAAAAGCAACTTCTACCTCTCTCTCTTTTTGGATTAAAAGCATCATCAGATTGGCTTACGAGACTGCCGGACGGCAGCCTCCCGAAAGAATCACAGCTCATTCCACTAGGGCTGTGGCTTCCACATGGGCCTTCAAGAACGAGGCTTCTGTTGATCAGATATGTAGGGCAGCGACTTGGTCTTCACTGCACACTTTTACCAAATTTTACAAGTTTGATACTTTTGCTTCTTCTGAGGCTATTTTTGGGAGAAAGGTTTTGCAAGCCGTGGTGCCTTCCATTTAGGTGACCTGATTTGCTCCCTCCCTTCATCCGTGTCCTAAAGCTTTGGTATTGGTTCCCACAAGTAAGGATGACGCCGTGGACCGGACACACCTATGTTGGAGAAAACAGAATTTATGTTTACCTGATAAATTTCTTTCTCCAACGGTGTGTCCGGTCCACGGCCCGCCCTGGTTTTTTTAATCAGGTCTGATATTTTATTTTCTTTAACTACAGTCACCACGGTACCATATGGTTTCTCCTATGCAATTATTCCTCCTTAACGTCGGTCGAATGACTGGGGTAGGCGGAGCCTAGGAGGGATCATGTGACCAGCTTTGCTGGGCTCTTTGCCATTTCCTGTTGGGGAGGAGAATATCCCACAAGTAAGGATGACGCCGTGGACCGGACACACCGTTGGAGAAAGAAATTTATCAGGTAAACATAAATTCTGTTTCTGTAATTTGTTTCCTGCTTTCAGAATTTGTTATCTTTGCTAATGGGATTAAACCTTTGCTAAAGTTGTGTTGTTTACAAGGATTGAGGCTATAACTGTTTCAATTTATTAATTTTCAACTGTCATAGATCTTCTGTGCTTCTTAAAGGCACAGTACGTTTTAATATTATTCTAATTGAATTGTATTTCCAAGTTGCAAGTTTATTTGCTAGTGTGTTAAACATGTCTGATTCAGAGGATGATACCTGTGTCATTTGTTGCAATGCCAAAGTGGAGCCCAATAGAAATTTATGTACTAACTGTATTGATGCTACTTTAAATAAAAGTCGATCTGTACAAATTGAACAAATTTCACCAAACAACGAGGGGAGAGTTATGCCGACTAACTCGCCTCACGTGTCAGTACCTACATCTCCCGCTCAGAGGGAGGTGCGTGATATTGTAGCGCCGAGTACATCTGGGCGGCCATTACAAATCACATTACAGGATATGGCTACTGTTATGACTGAGGTTTTGGCTAAATTACCAGAACTAAGAGGTAAGCGTGATCACTCTGGGGTGAGAACAGAGTGCGCTGATAATATTAGGGCCATGTCAGACACTGCGTCACAGGTGGCAGAACATGAGGACGGAGAACTTCATTCTGTGGGTGACGGTTCTGATCCAAACAGACTGGATTCAGATATTTTAAATTTAAACTGGAAAACCTCCGTGTATTACTAGGGGAGGTGTTAGCGGCTCTGAATGATTGTAACACAGTTGCAATACCAGAGAAAATGTGTAGGTTGGATAAATATTTTGCGGTACCGACGAGTACTGAGGTTTTTCCTATACCTAAGAGACTTACTGAAATTGTTACTAAGGAGTGGGATAGACCCGGTGTGCCGTTCTCACCCCCTCCGATATTTAGAAAAATGTTTCCAATAGACGCCACCACAAGGGACTTATGGCAAACGGTCCCTAAGGTGGAGGGAGCAGTTTCTACCTTAGCTAAGCGTACCACTATCCCGGTGGAGGATAGCTGTGCTTTTTCAGATCCAATGGATAAAAAGTTAGAGGGTTACCTTAAGAAAATGTTTGTTCAACAAGGTTTTATATTGCAACCCCTTGCATGCATTGCGCCGATCACGGCTGCAGCGGCATTCTGGATTGAGTCTCTGGAAGAGAACATTGGTTCAGCTACTCTGGACGACATTACGGACAGGCTTAGAGTCCTTAAACTAGCTAATTCATTCATTTCGGAGGCCGTAGTACATCTTACTAAACTTACGGCGAAGAATTCAGGATTCGCCATTCAGGCACGCAGGGCGCTGTGGCTAAAATCCTGGTCAGCTGATGTTACTTCTAAGTCTAAATTGCTTAATATACCTTTCAAAGGGCAGACCTTATTCGGGCCCGGGTTGAAAGAGATTATCGCTGACATTACAGGAGGTAAAGGCCATGCCCTGCCTCAGGACAAAGCCAAAGCCAAGACTAGACAGTCTAATTTTCGTTCCTTTCGTAATTTCAAAGCAGGAGCAGCATCAACTTCCTCTGCACCAAAACAGGAAGGAGCTGTTGCTCGCTACAGACAAGGCTGGAAACCTAACCAGTCCTGGAACAAGGGCAAGCAGACTAGGAAACCTGCTGCTGCCCCTAAAACAGCATGAATTGAGGGCCCCCGATCCGGGATCGGATCTAGTGGGGGGCAGACTTTCTCTCTTCGCCCAGGCTTGGGCAAGAGATGTTCAGGATCCCTGGGCGCTAGAGATAATATCTCAGGGATACCTTCTGGACTTCAAATACTCTCCTCCAAGAGAGAGATTTCATCTGTCAAGATTGTCAACAATCCAGACAAAGAAAGAGGCGTTTCTACGCTGCGTACAAGAGCTCTTGTTAATGGGAGTAATCCATCCAGTTCCACGATCGGAACAGGGACAGGGGTTTTACTCAAATCTGTTTGTGGTTCCCAAAAAAGAGGGAACTTTCAGACCAATCCTGGACTTAAAGATCCTAAACAAATTCCTAAGAGTTCCATCGTTCAAGATGGAGACTATTCGGACAATTTTACCTATGATCCAAGAGGGTCAATACATGACCACTGTAGATTTAAAAGATGCTTACCTTCACATACCGATTCACAAAGATCATTATCGGTACCTAAGGTTTGCCTTCCTAGACAGGCATTACCAGTTTGTGGCTCTTCCATTCGGATTGGCTACAGCTCCAAGAATCTTCACAAAGGTTCTGGGTGCTCTTCTGGCGGTACTAAGACCGCGGGGAATCTCGGTAGCTCCATACCTAGACGACATTCTGATACAAGCTTCAAGCTTTCAAACTGCCAAGTCTCATACAGAGTTAGTGCTGGCATTTCTAAGGTCACATGGATGGAAGGTGAACGAAAAGAAAAGTTCACTCGTTCCACTCACAAGAGTTCCCTTCCTGGGGACTCTTATAGATTCTGTAGAAATGAAGATTTACCTGACAGAGGACAGGCTAACAAGACTTCAAAGTGCTTGCCGCACCCTTCATTCCATTCAACACCCGTCAGTGGCTCAATGCATGGAGGTAATCGGCTTAATGGTAGCGGCAATGGACATAGTACCCTTTGCACGCTTACACCTCAGACCACTGCAACTGTGCATGCTAAGTCAGTGGAATGGGGATTACTCAGACTTATCCCCTTCTCTGAATCTGGATCAAGAGACCAGAAATTCTCTTCTATGGTGGCTTTCTCGGCCACATCTGTCCAGGGGGATGCCATTCAGCAGACCAGACTGGACAATTGTAACAACAGACGCCAGCCTTCTAGGTTGGGGTGCCGCCTGGAATTCTCTGAAGGCTCAGGGACAATGGAGTCAGGAGGAGAGTCTCCTGCCAATAAACATTCTGGAATTGAGAGCAGTTCTCAATGCCCTCCTGGCTTGGCCCCAGTTGACAACTCGGGGGTTCATCAGGTTTCAGTCGGACAACATCACGACTGTAGCTTACATCAACCATCAGGGAGGGACAAGAAGCTCCCTAGCTATGATGGAAGTATCAAAGATAATTCGCTGGGCAGAGTCTCACTCTTGCCACCTGTCAGCAATCCACATCCCGGGAGTGGAGAACTGGGAGGCGGATTTCTTAAGTCGTCAGACTTTTCATCCGGGGGAGTGGGAACTTCATCCGGAGGTCTTTGCCCAAATACTTCGACGTTGGGGCAAACCAGAGATAGATCTCATGGCGTCTCGACAGAACGCCAAGCTTCCTCGTTACGGGTCCAGATCCAGGGATCCAGGAGCAGTCCTGATAGATGCTCTGACAGCACCTTGGGACTTCAGGATGGCTTACGTGTTTCCACCCTTCCCGTTGCTTCCTCGATTGATTGCCAGAATCAAACAAGAGAGAGCATCAGTGATTCTAATAGCACCTGCGTGGCCACGCAGGACTTGGTATGCAGACCTGGTGGACATGTCATCCTGTCCACCTTGGTCTCTACCTCTGAAACAGGACCTTCTGATACAGGGTCCCTTCAAACATCAAAATCTAACTTCTCTGAAGCTGACTGCTTGGAAATTGAACGCTTGATTTTATCAAGACGTGGGTTTTCTGAGTCAGTTATTGATACCTTAATACAGGCTAGGAAACCTGTTACCAGAAAGATTTACCATAAGATATGGCGTAAATACCTATATTGGTGTGAATCCAAAGGTTACTCTTGGAGTAAGGTTAGGATTCCTAGGATATTGTCTTTTCTACAAGAAGGTTTAGAAAAGGGTTTATCTGCTAGTTCTTTAAAGGGACAGATCTCAGCTCTGTCCATTCTGTTACACAAACGTCTGTCAGAAGTTCCTGACGTCCAGGCTTTTTGTCAGGCTTTGGCCAGAATTAAGCCTGTGTTTAAAACTGTTGCTCCACCATGGAGTTTAAACCTTGTTCTTAATGTTTTACAGGGCGTTCCGTTTGAACCCCTTCATTCCATTGATATAAAGTTGTTATCTTGGAAAGTTCTATTTTTAATGGCTATTTCCTCGGCTCGAAGAGTCTCTGAATTATCAGCCTTACATTGTGATTCTCCTTATTTGATTTTTCATTCGGATAAGGTAGTCCTGCGTACTAAACCTGGGTTCTTACCTAAGGTAGTTACTAACAGGAATATCAATCAAGAGATTGTTGTTCCTTCTTTATGCCCAAATCCTTCTTCAAAGAAGGAACGTCTACTGCACAACCTGGATGTAGTCCGTGCTCTAAAATTTTACTTACAGGCAACTAAGGAATTTCGACAAACGTCTTCTCTGTTTGTCATTTACTCTGGGCAGAGGAGAGGTCAAAAAGCTTCCGCTACCTCTTTCTTTTTGGCTTCGTAGCATAATTCGTTTAGCTTATGAGACTGCTGGACAGCAGCCTCCTGAAAGAATTACAGCTCATTCTACTAGAGCTGTGGCTTCCACTTGGGCCTTCAAGAATGAGGCCTCTGTTGAACAGATTTGCAAGGCTGCAACTTGGTCTTCGCTTCATACTTTTTCCAAATTTTACAAATTTGACACTTTTGCTTCATCGGAGGCTATTTTTGGGAGAAAGGTTCTTCAGGCAGTGGTTCCTTCTGTATAAAGAGCCTGCCTATCCCTCCCGTCATCCGTGTACTTTTGCTTTGGTATTGGTATCCCAGAAGTAATGATGACCCGTGGACTGATCACACTTAACAGAAGAAAACATAATTTATGCTTACCTGATAAATTCCTTTCTTCTGTAGTGTGATCAGTCCACGGCCCGCCCTGTTTTTAAGGCAGGTAAATATTTTTTAATTTATACTCCAGTCACCACTTCACCCTTGGCTTTTCCTTTCTCGTTGGTCCTTGGTCGAATGACTGGGAGTGACGTAGAGGGGAGGAGCTATATGCAGCTCTGCTGGGTGAATCCTCTTGCACTTCCTGTTGGGGAGGAGTAATATCCCAGAAGTAATGATGACCCGTGGACTGATCACACTACAGAAGAAAGGAATTTATCAGGTAAGCATAAATTATGTTTTCTTTCCTATGACATGGAGAGTCCACAACGTCGTCATTCCAATTTCTAGTGGGATATTCAACTCCTGGCCAGCAGGAGGCGGTAAAGAGCACCCCAGCAAAGCTGTTAAGTGTAACTTCCCTTACCCATTATCCCCAGTCATTCTCTTTGCCTTTGTCAATGGAGGATGTGCGAAGTCAGTGTCTGAATATATTTAATCCTTTTATGGGTACTTTTCCCTGCAAGCAAGGATTTAATGCTGTGTGTCCATGTCACTCTTTAGTAAGAGTTATGGTGGCTTTTAGCAGTTAGAAAGCGGCGAGGTTGTCTTTGCTTTATTTCTAACATTATTGCTACCCCTTTGTTAGAAAGCCAGCGTTGGTTACTCTGCTCTTTCTCTGTTTACAGGTCCTTGTGAGGCTATCAGACCTGCAGCTGCTGTGCCTGCTCCACAGCAGAATTTTCCTGAGGGTAAGTCCTTTCATTTATTTCTCTTGTAAGGTGTATCCAGTCCACGGATCATCCATTACTTGTGGGATATTCTCATTCCCAACAGGAAGTTGCAAGAGGACACCCACAGCAGAGCTGTAATATAGCTCCTCCCCTAACTGTCATAGCCAGTCATTCTCTTGCAACTCTCAACTAGAAAGGACGTTGTAGGAGAGAGTGGTTAAATATAGCTAGTTTATTTTCTTCAATCAAAAGTTTATTATTTTTAAATAGTACCGGAGTTGTGCTATTTTATCTCAGGCAGTAAATAGAAGAAGAATCTGCCTGAGGCTTCTATGATCTTAGCAGGTTGTAACTAAGATCGATTGCTGTTCTCACATATGTCTGAGGGGATTACACAGATGAGGTAACTTCAGCTAGAGAATGGCGTGCAGTTTATTCTGCTATCAGGTATGTGCAGTTATAAATTTTTCTAGAGATGGAAAACACTAGAAAATGCTGCTGATACCGGATTAATGTAAGTTAAGCCTGAATACAGTGATTTAATAACGACTGGTATCATGCTTACTCCCAGGGGTAATACCCTTATGATATTGCAATATAAAATGTTTGCTGGCATGTTTAATCGTTTTTATATATGCTTTGGTGATAAAACTTTATTGGGGCCTAGTTTTTTCCACATGGCTGGCTTAAATTTTGACTATAAACCTGAGGCTTTCCACTGTTGTAGTATAAAAAGTTACAGTTGGTGCACTTAAAATTACAAACTGTGACATCCAGCTTCCCTCAAAGGCCCTCTGAATGCTATAGGACATCTCTAAAGGGCCCAAAGGCTTTCCAAAGTTGTTTATTGAGGAAGGTAGGGCCACAGCTTGCTGTGGCAGTTGGTTGTGACTGTTAAAAAACGTCTATTTCGTTTTTTTTTTTATCCGTTTTTTGAACTAAGGGGTTAATCATCCATTTGCAAGTGGGTGCAATGCTCTGTTAGCCTATTATACACACTGTAAAAATTTTGTTTGATTTACTGCATTTTTTCACTGTTTTTCAAATTCTGACAAAATTTGTTTCTCTTAAAGGCACAGTACCGTTTTTTATATTTGCTTGTTAACTTGATTTAAAGTGTTTTCCAAGCTTACTAATCTCATTGCTAGTCTGTATATACATGTCTGACATAGAAGAAACTCCTTGTTTATTATGTTTAAAAGCCATGGTGGAACCCCCTCTTAGAATGTGTACCAAATGTACTGATTTCATTTTATGCAATAAAGATCATTTTCTGTTTTTTAAAAAAAAAATTATCACCAGAGGAATCTGACGAGGGGGAAGTTATGCCGACTAACTTTCCCCACGTGTCAGACCCTTTGACTCCCGCTTAAGGGACTCACGCTCAAATGGCGCCAAGTACATCTAGGACGCCCATAGCGTTTACTTTACAAGACATGGCGGCAGTCATGGATAATACACTGTCAGCGGTATTAGCCAGACTACCTGAACTTAGAGGTAAGCGAGATAGCTCTGGGGTGAGACAAAATGCAGAGCATACTGACGCTTTAAGAACCATGTCTGACAATATGCAGAAGCTGAGGAAAGAGAGCTTCAGTCAGTGGGTGATGTTAATGACTCAGGAAAGATACCTGATTCTAATATTTCTACATTTAAATTTAAGCTTGAACACCTCCGCGTGTTGCTTAGGGAGGTTTGAGCTGCTCTGAATGACTGTGATACCATTGCAGTGCCAGAGAAATTGTGTAGACTGGATAAATACTATGCAGTGCCGGTGTGTACTGATGTTTTTCCAAATACCTAAAAGGTTTACAGAAATTATTAATAAGGAATAGGATAGACCAGGTGTGCCGTTCTCTTCCCCTCCTATTTTTAGAAAAATGTTTCCAATAGACGCCACCACACGGGACTTATGGCAGACAGTCCCTAAGGTGGAGGGAGCAGTTTCTACTCTAGTAAAGCGTTCTACTATCCCTGTCGAGGACAGTTGTGCTTTTTTTTTTAGATCCAATGGATAAAAAATTAGAGGTTACCTTAAGAAAATATTTATTCAACAAGGTTTTATCCTACAGCCCCTTGCATGTATTGCCCCTGTCACTGCTGCTGCGGCGTACTGGTTTGAGTCTCTGGAAGAGGCTTTACAGGTAGCGACTCCATTGGATGACATACTTGGCAAACTTAGAGCACTTAAGCTAGCCAATTCTTTTATTCTGATGCCATTGTTCATTTGACTAAACTAACGGCTAAGAATTCTGGTTTTGCTATACATGCGCGCAGAGCGATATGGCTTAGATCATGGTCAGCTGACGTGACTTCAAAATCTAAGCTACTTAACATTCCCTTCAAGGGGCAGACCATATTCGGGCCTGGTTTGAAGGAGATTATTGCTGATATCACTGGAGGAAAAGGTCATGCCCTTCCTCAGGACAAGTCCAAATCTAGGGCCAAACAGTCTAATTTTCGTGCTTTTCAAAACTTCAAGGCAGGTGCGGCATCAACGTCCTCTAATGCTAAACAAGAGGGAACTTTTGCTCAATCCAAGACGATCTGGAGACTAATCCAGACCTGGAAAAAAAGGTAAGCAGGCCAAAAAGTCTGCTGCTGCCTCTAAGACAGCATGAAGGAACGGCCCCCTATCCGATAACGGATCTAGTAGGGTGCAGACTTTCACTCTTCGGCCAGGCGTGGGCAAGAGATGTTCAGGATCTTTGGGCGTTGGAAATTATATCCCAGGGATATCTCCTGGACTTAAAAGCTTCCCCCCCAAAAAGGGAGATTTCACCTTTCACAATTATCTGCAAACCAGATAAAGAGAGAGGCATTCTTACACTGTGTACGAGACCTCCTAGTTATGGGAGTGATCCATCCAGTTCCAAAGGAGGAACAGGGACAGGGTTTTAACTCAAATCTGTTTGTGGTTCCCAAAAAAGAGGGAACCTTCAGACCAATTTTGGATCTAAAGATCATCTAACAAATTCCTCAAAGTTCCATCATTCAAGATGGAAACTATTCGTACCATCCTACTAATGATCCAGGAGGGTCAATATATGACTACAGTGGATCTAAAGGATGCTTATCTTCACATTCTGATACACAAAGATCATCATCGGTTTCTCAGGTTTGCCTTTCTAGACAGGCATTACCAGTTTGTAGCTCTTCCCTTTGGATTAGCTACAGCCCCAAGAATCTTTACAAAAGTTCTAGGGTCGCTTCTGGCGGTCCTAAGGCCGCGGGGCATAGCAGTAGCCCCTTATTTAGACAACATCCTGATACAGGCGTCAAACTTCCAAATTGCCATGTCTCATACGGACGTAGTACTGGCATTTCTGAGGTCGTATGGGTGGAAAGTGAACGAGGAAAAGAGTTCTCTATCCCCACTCAAGAGTTTCCTTTCTAGGGACTCTGATAGATTCTGTAGAAATGAAAATTTACCAGACGGAGTCCAGGTTATCAAAGCTTCTAAATTCATGCCGGGTTCTTCATTCCATTCCGCGCCCTTCGGTGGCTCAGTGTATGGAAGTAATCGGCTTAATGGTAGCGGCAATGGACACAGTGCCGTTTGCACGCTTACATCTCAGACCGCTACAACTATGCATGCTCAGTCAGTGGAACGGGGATTACACAGATTTGTCCCCTCAACTGAATCTGGACCAAGAGACCAGGGATTCTCTTCTCTGGTGGCTATCTCAGGTCCATCTGTCCAAAGGTATGACCTTTCGCAGGCCAGATTGGACAATTGTAACAACAGATGCCAGCCTTCTAGGTTGGGGTGCAATCTGGAATTCCCTGAAGGCTCAGGGATCGTGGACTCAGGAGGAGTCTCTCCTTCCAATAAATATTCTGGAACTAAGAGCGATATTCAATGCTCTTCAGGCTTGGCCTCAGTTAGCAACTCTGAGGTACATCAGATTTCAGTCGGACAACATCACGACTGTAGCTTACATCAACCATCAAGGGGGAACAAGAAGTTCCCTAGCGATGTTAGAAGTTTCAAAAATAATTCGCTGGGCAGAGATTCACTCTTGCCACCTATCAGCTATCTATATCCCAGGTGTAGAGAACTGGGAGGCGGATTTTCTAAGTCGTCAGACTTTCCATCCGGGGGAGTGGGAACTCCATCCGGAGGTGTTTGCTCAGTTGATTCATCGTTGGGGCAAACCAGAACTGGATCTCATGGCGTCTCGCCCGAACGCCAAGCTTCCATGTTACGGATCCAGGTCCAGGGATCCCAAGGCGACACTGATAGATGCTCTAGCAGCGCCCTGGTCTTTCAACCTGGCTTATGTGTTTCCACCGTTTCCTCTGCTCCCTCGACTGATTGCCAAGATCAAGCAGGAGAGAGCATCGGTGATTCTGATAGCACCTGCGTGGCCACGCAGGACCTGGTATGCAGATCTAGTGGACATGTCATCCTTTCCACCATGGTCTCTACCTCTGAGACAGGACCTTCTACTTCAGGGTCCTTTCAACCATCCAAATCTAATTTCTCTGAGGCTGACTGCCTGGAGATTGAACGCTTGATTTTATCAAAGCGTGGCTTCTCCGAGTCAGTTATTGATACCTTAATACAGGCATGAAAGCCTGTCACCAGGAAAATTTAACATAAGATATGGCGTAAATATCTTTATTGGTGTGAATCCAAGGGTTCATGGAGTAAGGTCAGGATTCCCAGGATATTATCTTTTCTCCAAGAAGGTTTGGAAAAAGGATTGTCAGCTAGTTCCTTAAAGGGACAGATTTCTGCTCTGTCTATTCTTTTGCACAAGCGTCTGGCAGATGTTCCAGATGTTCAGGCATTTTGTCAGGCTTTAGTTAGATTCAAGCCTGTGTTTAAACCTGTTGCTCCACCATGGAGCTTAAATTTGGTTCTTAAGGTTCTTCAAGGAGTTCGTTTGAACCTCTTCATTCCATAGATATCAAACTTTTATCTTGGAAAGTTCTTTTTTTTTTGGTAGCTATTTCCTCGGCTCGTAGAGTCTCTGAGCTAACTGCCTTATAATGTGATTCTCCTTATCTGATTTTTCATACGGGTAAGGTAGTCCTGCGTACCAAACCTGGGTTCTTACCTAAGGTGGTATCTAACAAGAATATCAATCAAGAGATTGTTGTTCCATCCTTGTGTCCTAATCCTTCTTCGAAGAAGGAACGTCTATTACACAATCTGGACGTGGTCCGTGCTTTAAAGTTTTACTTACAAGCTACTAAAGATTTTCGTCAAACATCTGCTTTGTTTGTTGTCTACTCTGGACGGAGGAGAGGTCAAAAGGCTTCGGCAACCTCTTTTTCTTTTTGGCTAAGAAGCATAATCTGCTTAGCCTATGAGACTGCTGGACAGCAGCCTCCTGAAAGGATTACAGCTCATTCCACTAGAGCTGTGGCTTCCACTTGGGCCTTTAAAAATGAGGCTTCTGTTGAACAGATTTGCAAGGCGGAGACTTGGTCTTCGCTTCATACTTTTTAAAAATTTTAAAAATTTGATACTTTTGCTTCTTCGGAGGCTATATTTGGGAGAAAGGTTTTACAGGCAGTGGTTCCTTCCGTTTAAGTTCCTGCCTTGTCCCTCCCTTCATCCGTGTACTTTAGCTTTGGTATTGGTATCCCACAAGTAATGGATGATCCGTGGACTGGATACACCTTACAAGAGAAAACACAATTTATGCTTACCTGATAAATTTATTTCTCTTGTGGTGTATCCAGTCCACGGCCCGCCCTGTCATTTTAAGGCAGGTAATTTTTAAATTTAAACTACAGTAACCACTGCACCCTATGGTTCCTCCTTTCTCGGCTTGTTTTCGGTCGAATGACTGGCTATGACAGTTAGGGGAGGAGCTATATTACAGCTCTGCTGTGGGTGTCCTCTTGCAACTTCCTGTTGGGAATGAGAATATCCACCAAGTAATGGATGATCCGTGGACTGGATACACCACAAGAGAAATAAATTTATCAGGTAAGCATAAATTGTGTTATTTCTTAAGATATCAGAAGGATTGGGGAATTCAGGAACATAGTGGGACCTGATACCTGCTCCCCTCAGAAGGTAATTTGTCTTATTTATATATCCACTGTGGGATATTTGCAGCTGAGCAGCTTTTTTGGCTTTATGCCTGTGATGGGATTTGCCGCTTCCATTGCAGGATTCTAGCTAAGGTAGTTTCCCTATGGGTGATGGGGAAACCAGATGTGGACTCCTTGCCCAGTGTGCTTAGAGGAATGTGGCTGCACCTCACTGAGGCCCATAGGAGGCCGAAACGATCGTCTGGGGTTGTCATGTTCCTTGTTCAGAGGAGAATTGTCTGGTATTTCGGGGCTGGACTGACCTTACTTGGCGGGATCAGACTGATATACTACAGGAAAGTTTACCTCTGTGAAAAGCACACTGGTCTAAAAGAGGCTGCTCCTGGGTGGTAAATCGCCATAGCATGAGCTATGATGAGCTGTTGTTCGTTCCTGGTAGAGCGCTTCTCTCTTCGTATGCAAATTCTAGCTAAGCCCAGGCTTTATGGGTGTGGGATATGGCTTTTATGGATAAACTCTTATTCCCATTCTCTTTCCCTACACGGTCCGTTTTAACGGATGTTTAATGTGTCTATGGGGCACATTATGTGCTTTCTAATTCCCACCTTTGATTAGAGGGTTGGAGTAGTTTATTGGCCACTAAGTAAGTGCCTAATGTTTGCCGTATAGGCTATGGCCGTTGGTGCAAGTTGCTTGTCTTTAGGCTGTTATGCCTGTCAGACTTTCTCCTCATTGTGACGGGTATTTTATTCGCATCCCGTTACGGAGGTGACCACCATTGATGGCGGATGCTTCCCACAGCTTATTTGTGCTGTGGGGTGTTCAGTAGCTTTTGAGCAGTTTTTGAGTTTTTTATTTATAATAACTTTTCTGCTCCTCTCAGGATCCGCTGACGGCGTATAGGACACCATTTTGGATCTGATCGCAACGAGTAGTGCGATCTGAGTGCTTTTTTCTCTCTTCAGCGCTCTTCAGCAGTAATGGCGTCTCCTGCTACTAAGTGTTCTGCAGCTTACGTGCTGATGTTTTCCTAGGAGGTAAACCTTCTTTAGGAATTTGCAAAGGTCCCCTTGTAATTGTTTAGTTACTTGTGGGCTTGTTACAGTATGGAAGGGCTAATGTCCCTTCCGTGGCGCTACCAACTCTTTATACCTAATTCTTGGAGATTATGCCTAGTTTTGTCTTGACATGGTTTTTCTGACGCGGTCTTGGTACTATGCTTCAGGCTCGTAAACTTGTTACTCGTTAGATTTACCTTAAGATATGGCGTAAATTCCTTTTTTTTGTTGTGAAGCTAAAAGTTTTTGTTTCTTGGAGTCGGGTGAGGATCCCCAAATTTTTTCTCTTCTTCAGGATGGTCTGTAGAATGGTTTGTTAGTCAGTACTCTGATGGGTCAGATTTCTGCTCTGTCTATCCTTTTGCACAAATGTCTTGCAGAATTATCAGAACCAGACCTTTGTTTAAACCTGTTGTTCCTCCTTGGAACCTTATACTAGTTCTTAAAGTTTTGCAGCAGGCTCCGTCTGAGCCGATGCATGTTGTTGATTTGTTATCTTGGAAGGTTTTGTTTCTCCTTGTTGTTTCTTCCGCTCCCAGAGTTTCTGAGCTTTCAGCTCTGCAGTGTGATTCCCTGTTCCTTATTTTTCATGCAGATAAGGCGGTCCTTCGTACTAAATTGGGGTTTCTCCCTAAGGTGATGTCAGATTGAAATATTATTCAGGAAATTGTTGTTACTTCCTTTTGTCCTAATCCTTCTTCTAAGGAACGTCTTTTGCATAACTTGGATGATGTGCGTGCTCTAAAATTTTTCTTTCTGGCTAATAGAGATTTTCAGCAATCTTCTGCCCTGTTTGTTGTTTTCTCTGGAAAGCGTAAAGGTCAGAAGGCTACCTCTACTTCTCTTTTCCACTGGTTAAGAAGTGTGATTCGTTTTGCTCATTCCACTAGGGCTGTGTCCTCATCTTGGACTTTCAAAAATTAAAGGGACAGTCTAGGCCAAAATAAACTTTCATGATTCAGATAGAGCATGTAATTTTAAACAATTTTCCAATTTACTTTTATCACCAATTTTGCTTTGTTCTCTTGGTATTCTTAGTTGAAAGCTTAACCTAGGAGGTTCATATGCAAATTTTTTAGACCTTGAAGTCCACCTCTTTCAGATTGCATTTTAACAGTTTTTCACCACTAGAGGGTGTTAGTTCACGTATTTCATATAGATAACACTGTGCTCGTGCACGAGAAGTTATCTGGGAGCAGGCACTGATTGGCTAGACTGCAAGTCTGTCTAAAGAACTGAAAAAAGGGGCAGTTTTCAGAGGCTTAGATACAAGATAATCACAGAAGTTAAAAGTATATTATTATAACTGTGTTGGTTATGCAAAACCTGGAAATGGGTAATAAAGGGATTATCTATCTTTTAAAACAATAAAAATTATGGTGTAGACTGTCCCTTTAAGCTTCTGTGGAACAGATTTCGAAGAAGGCAACATGGTCCTCTTTGCATTCTTTTTCCAAATTCTCCAAATTTTGATACTTTTGCCTCAGCTGAGTCCTCTTTTGGGAGAAATGTTCTTCAAGCAGTGGTGCCTTCTGTTTAGGTCCTCCTACCTTGTTCTCCCTCCCTGTTCATTCTGTGTACTCTAGCTTGGGTATTTGTTCCCACTAGTGATTGGAATGACTTTGTGGATTCTCCATGTCATAGGAAAGAAAAACTAAATTTATGCTTACCTCATAAATTTCTTTCTTTCCGGACATGGAGAGTCCACGACCCCGCCTTCTTTTTTAATAATTTGGCAGTTTTTTTGAGTGAACCTCAGGCACCTTTTCACGCTTGTGTTTTTTCTTTTTCCATTTTCCTTCAGCTGAATGAAGGGATTATGGGTAAGGGAAGATACACTTAACAACTTTGATGGGGTGCTCTTTGCCTCCTCCTGCTGGCCAGGAGTTTAATATCCCACTAGTAATTGGAATGCCGTCGTGGACTCCATGTCCGGAAAGAAATTTATCAGGTAAGCATACTTTTTTTTTTTTTTTTTAAGGATTCAGACAGAGCATACCATTTTTAAAAAGTTTCTAATTTACTTCTGTTATCAAATTTGCTTTGTTCCCATGATATTCTGTGTACAATAAATAGGTAGGCATCTGGAGCACTACATGGCATGAATTAGTGCTGCCATCTAGTGCTCTTGCAAATGTATAAGATTCTCACTAAACTACTGCCATATAGTATTCCAGAGATGGGCCGTCTCCTAAGCATACGTCTCTGCTTTTCAACAATAGATACCAAGAAAATGAAGAAAAATTGACAATAGTATATTAAAAACTTGCTTAAAATTGCTTGCTCTATCTGAATCATGGAAGGAAAAAAATTGAGTTTCATATCCCTTTTAAGACTTGTCCAATGAATACATTTATTACTTAAAGGTGGTAAGAGTCCACGATCCATTACTCCTGGGAATTTCTCTCCCTGCCACTAGGAGGAGGCATTTCCAAACACCTAGAGCTCTATATAACCCCTCCCTGTTCTAAGGTAGTTGGCCTCCACTGGAGGAAGGTGAAGAGTGAAGATTGAAGATGTGCAGATGATTTTCTTCAGTGAGAGGGGTTTTCAGACTAACTTTCCTCTGACAAGCACTGTACTCTGAGGAGCAATGGGCTTCAATTTAAGATGCTAAAACTGAGCGTTTGTAAAACGCTAGGATTTACCATCACTAAAAATAAACTGTAGTTTTAGTTATCAAAAAAGGGTAAACTTATTCTGTCTGTAAAGTCAGAGACTCCGGCCGGCCAAGGCACAACATTCTCTCAATGAGGTGACGTTTCCACTTCTAAAGCCAATAGCCGTATTTGTCATCTGACATTGTTCTGTATGCTAGCACAGCTATTGGTTTAGAGTTGGAAATGTCACCTCATTAGTAAAGAGCGCTGTGCCATTGTGGCCATAGGCACTGCTGCGGCACAGACGGGGGTTTAGCACCCTTTTTTTAAATTTATTTTTAAAGTGATAACTGAAACTACAGTTTATTTTTAGTATTGGCAAATCCTAGCATTTTTTAAACGTTTGGATTCACCATCACTTTAAGGAGTACAAGTATTATTTCCTTCCCATGAGAATTCAAGTCATCCTTTTTTTGTCTACAGTTTACTCCTTTATTAGATCCTCTGCTGATATGTTTTCAGCACTGGTCTGGTGTCCTGCTAGTTTTCACTAGTAGAAGGATGTTATGGCTAAGTATCTTTTTTTATTTTTATTTTATTTTTTAAATGTTTGAATTGACACTCACCATAATTTGGGCATATTATATATCCTTGGGACAGTATACGTTTTTATTAAACTCTAAAGAAGCAATCTTTTCACAGATTTTTCTCTGTTCAAAGACTGAAGTTGGTTTAGGCCTTTTCCTTCAGTTGCTCTTTGTATGTAGGTTCTATGTCTCATGATTTCAGCATCTGATTCTATTCTGTTAGCTCATATGAGGCCGCTACAGTTTTTTGTATGCTACTTCAGTGATGCAAGGATCATTCTCAGTTCTGACAATTTTTTTTACCTAGACTGCAGAATGGGGCAGTCCCTGTCCTGGTGGCTGATTCACCAGCCTTTTTTTGCAGGGGGCTTTCTTTTGCTCATCCTACTTGGTCTGTGATCTCTACAGATGCAAGTCTTTCAGGATGGGGAAGCTAGTTGGGGGTCTCTGTCAGCACAAGAAGTTTTTCTCAGTTGCCAGTTCCTTCATTCGGGGGTAATGGTCTCTTCATCCAGAGGTATTCAACGAGATTGTGAATCTTTGGGGTCTCCCGGATATAGATTTGATGGCTTCCCGGCTAATCAATTAACTTCCCAGGAACTTTTCAAGGTCCAGGGATCCTCAGGCAGAACTTGTGGATGCTCTGCTAGCTCCTTGTTTTCGTGTTTTTTTTTCCAGCTTGCCTATGTGTTCACTCCTCTGGGGGTTTTTTTGTGTGTTTTTTTTTTTTTTTTGTTTGTTTCCAGAGTCATTTCCAAAATCAGGCAAGATAATTCATCAGTAATTCTGATTGTTCCATCTTGGCCTCGCAGAGTTTGGTACGCAGATCTGGTCCAGCTATCCTTGACTTCTTTCTTTAATGGCAGATCTTTTGTGTCCAGATCTTTTTTTCCTTCCGAATCTAAAATCTCTCTAAGGTTGATGGCATGGAGATTTAACAGTTAGTTCTTAGACATAGGGGTTTCTCAGTTTCTGTGATTGAGACCCTTTTTCAGGCTTGAAATACAGTTGCTAGGATTTTATTTTTATTTTATAACGCTAGGAAAACTTATTTCCTGGTGCCTTGATCATATTATTTTCTTTCTAATGACACGGTGAGTCCACGCATCATCTAATTACTATTGGGAATATCACTCCTGCCCAGCAGGAGGCGGCAAAGAGCTCCACAGCAAAGCTGTTAAATATCTCCTCCCTTCCCTCCAACCCCAGTCATTCTCTTTACCACTTCCTTGCTCTAATGTAGGAAAAGTTAGGTGTTAAGAATAGATTCTTCAAGCAAGATTTTATTATTTTTTTAAGCAGTGCAAGATTGTTCTGCTTTTGTCCTAGGGTGTAGCCGTAGTCCATATTAAAGGCAGCAGTAGCAGGCACTAGGAATGAGGAGACTCTTGGCTCAGTCATGGTGGTGTGTTTTTTACTTACTCGCAACGGCTGTGGTAATACATTTAGCCGAACGGGAGTTTCATATGGTTACACCCACGATGGGTGGAATTGGTTACGGCGGCAGCTTTTTTTGCCCTGTCTCACTTCCTGAGTTCCGTAGTGGGGAAAACAGCTGCCTCACAGGTTTAACAGCGTTGTGGTTACCGGACTGTAATTTGTAAAGATTCGAGTCCGGATTATCTACAGAGTAGTACAATTCCGTTAGCAGGCAGGCAAGCACCTCAGCAAGGCAAGAGCTGAGGTGTAGAGTTGTCTGGAGTGTTTTTTTTTTGGGGGGGGGGGCACTTTTTTTGTTAAACAGAAAAATAAATTAGTTATTTTTTCGTTTAAAATTTAAAAAGACAGTAACGTTTCTTTTTTGGGGGATATTTTCTAAATAAAATATCAGTTTTCCTGTTTGTCTGTTTATTGGTGAATAAAGATGGACCAAGAAACCCTGCAAGATGTTACATGTTATTTATGTTTTTATGCTAATGTAGAACCACCAATCCCTTTCTGTTCCTCATGTATTGAGAGAACTTTACATTACAGGGATAGACTTTTTCCTGAGCCAACATTGTCTAAGGTGGATGCTGTTCCGGAGTCTTCTGACAATGTTCAAGATATGCCGCAGCTTTCTCCTCAAGCGTCCCAAAATTTAGCGTCCATACAGCCAGTGCCCTGCGCTTCCTCTTACTCCAACTGGAGTTACCTTTCAAGACATCGCTTCCCTAATGTCATCAACGGTATCTGATGCATTGTCTGCTTTTCCCATGCTGCAGGGAAAGCGCAAGAGGAAATGTAATCAATCAGTGAATAAGGTTGCTGACACAGTGTAGTGGCTATTCCGAATGTTCCTTCCCAGAAACCAGAAGAGGAGGATACTTCGGTAGCATCTGAGGGGGAAATCTCTGATTCAGACAGTGTAATACCTTTAGCTGATACTGAAGTTGTTTCTTTCAGGTTTAAGCTCGAACACCTCCGTTTGTTACTTAAGGAGGTTTTAGCTACCCTGGACGACTCCGACACTATCGTCGTAGTCAAGTAAAGTCTAGTAAACTAAACAAGTATTTTGACGTGCCTTCCATTGTGGAGGTATTTCCTGTACCAGATAGGGCTACAGAGATTATTGCTAAGGAATGGGAGAGACCGGGTATTCTTTAGTTCCATTCACTTTATTTAAGAAGATGTTTCCTATAGCAGACACTATCAAGGAGTCTTGGCAGACCGGTACCCAAGGTGGAAGGGGCAATTTCAATGCTAGCCAAGAGAACAACTATTTCCATAGGAGATAGTTGTTCCTTTAAAGATCCTTTGGATAAGAAGTTAGAGGGGTTGCTTAAGAAAATGTATGTACACCAGGGTTTACAATGGCAACCTGCGGTTTGTATTGCTACTGTCACTAGTGCGGTAGCATACTGGTTTGATGCACTGTCTGATTCTTTTCGGACAGACACTCCCCTCGAAGCAATCCAGGATAGGATCAAGGCCCTTAAGTTGACCAACTCCTTTATCACGGATGCTTCCCTACAGGTTATTTAAACTGGGAGCAAAGATTTCCGGTTTTGCCGTTCTGGCCTGCAGAGCTTTATGGTTAAAATCTTGGTCTGCTGATGTGTCATCTAAGTCTAAACTTTTGGCGATTCCTTACAAGGGAAAGACCTTGTTTGGGCCAGGTTTGACGGAAATAATTTCTGATATGGGAGGAAAGGGCCATTTCCTCCCTCTGGATAAGAGAAATAAGGGACGTGTGAGTAATTTTCGTTCCTTTCGAAATTTCATCAGAAAGCCTTCCTCCCCCTCTTCCAAGCAGGAACAGTCCAAGCCTTCCTGAAGGCCTAACCAGTCTTGGAACAAGGGAAAACAATCCAAAAAGCCTGCTATTGGATTAAAAACAGCATGAAGGGCCTGCCCCCGATCCGGGAATGGATCTTGTAGGAGGCAGACTTTCCTTCACTCAGGCTTGGGTACGGGATGTGCAGGATCCCTGGGCAGTGGAAATCGTGTCCCAGGGATACAAACTAGAGTTCAAAGCCTTTCCTCCCAGGAGCAGGTTTTTGCTTTCAAGATTATCTGTAGACCAGATAAAAAGAGAGGCGTTCTTTGTCTGTGTTCGGGACCTTTCCGACTTGGGAGTGATAGTTCCTGTCCCTATACAAGAACAGGGTCTGGGGTTCCTCTTCAATCTGTTTGTGGTTCCCAAAAAAGAGGGAACCTTCAGACCAATTCTAGATTTCAAACGTCTAAACAAATTCCTCAAAGTACCGTCCTTCAAGATGTAAACTTTTCGTTCCATTATTCCCTTGGTTCAAGAGGGTAAATTTATGACAACGGTAGATTTAAAGGACGCTTACCTGCATGTTCCAATCCACAGGGACCATCACAAGTTTGAGGTTCACATTTCTAGACAAACACTTCCAGTTTTTGGCTCTTCCATTCGGCCTAGCCACAGCTCCCAGAATTTTTTCCAAGATTCTTGGATCCCTGTTGGCGGTGCTCCGATTGCGGGGCATTGCAGTGACGCCTTATCTAGACGACATTCTGGTTCAGGCGCCATCCTTTCAACAAACAAAATCCCACACGGAAATCTTGTTATCCTTCCTGCGATCTCATGGATGGAAGGTGAATTTGGAAAAGAGTTCCTTAATTCCAACTACAAGGGTAGTTTTCTTGGGAATCATAATAGATTCCTTATCAATGAAGATTTTTCTGACAGAGGTCAGGAAATCAAAGATTTTCGATTCTTGCCTAGCGCTTCAGTCCTCTCCTCGGCCATCAGTGGCTCAGTGCATGGAGGTAATAGGTCTGATGGTAGCGACAATGGACATCATTCCGTTTGCCTGTTTCCACCTCAGACCTCTGCAGTTAAGCATGCTCAGACAGGGATTCTCTTCTTTGGTGGTTGTCTCGGGATCACCTCTCCCAGGGAACCTGCTTCCGCAGACCCTCTTGAGTGATTGTGACAACAGACGCCAGCCTCCTGGGATGGGGAGCAGTCTGGGGCTCTCTAAAGGCTCGGGGAACATGGACTCGGTCGGAGTCTCTTCTACCCATAAACATTCTGGAGCTGAGAGCAATCTTCAATGCTCTTCTAGCATAGCCTCAGTTAGCCTCGGCTCGGTTTATCAGGTTCAAATCGGACAACATAACTTCAGTGGCTTACATCAACCATCAGGGGGGGAACGCTGATTTCCTTGGCCATGGCAGAGGTAGCCAAGATAATTCAGCGGGCGGAGACCCACAGCTACTACCTGTCGGCGATCCACATCCCAGGAGTGGTCAACTGGCGGATTTTCTGAGCAGACAGACATTTCATCCAGGGGAGTGGGAACTCCAATTCTCAAATGGGGACAGCCGGAACTGGACCTCATGGCATCTCGGCAGAATGCCAAACTCCCGAGGTATGGGTCGAGGTCAAGGGACCCTCAGGCTGTTCTGATGGACGGTACCCTGGAATTTCAGTCTCGTATACCTATTTCCCGTTCGCTCTTCTACCTCTGGTCATTGCTCGAAGAGAGGTCATCGGTGATCCTCATTGCACCGGCGTGGCCTCGCAGGTATACAGACCTGGTGGAGATGTCATCTCTTCCACCTTTGAGACTTCCATTGAGAAAGGACCTTCTACTTCAAGGGCCCTTCCTTCATCCAAATCTAGTTTCTCTGAAGCTGACTGCTTGGAAATTGAACGCTTAATTTTATCTAAGCGTCGATTTTCAGAATCGGTCATTGAGACCATGATTCAGGCTTGTAAGCCTGTGACTAGAAGGATTTATCATAAGATATGGCGTAAATATCTGTATTGGTGTGAATTAAAGGACTACTCCTTGGAGTAGAATTTGGATTCCTAGAATTTTGTCCTTTGTCCCAGAGGGTTTCGGAGAAGGGTTTATCAACAAGCTCCCTAAAGGGTCAAATATCTGCCTTGTCTATTTTGTTATATAAACGTCTGGCGGATATCACAGACGTGCAATCATTTTGTCAGGCCTTGGTCAGGATCAGGCCTGTGTTTAAGCTGGTTACTCCTCCCTGGAGTCTTAACCTAGTTCTTAAAGTTCTTCAACAGGCTCCGTTTGAGAAGATGCATTCCCTAGATATTAAGTTGTTATCTTGTAAAGTTTTGTTTCTTGTTGCTATTTCATCTGCTCGAAGAGTTTGAGCTTTCGGCATTAAAGTATGAGTCTCCTTACCTTATTTTTCATGCGGAAAAGGTAGTTTTGTGTACTAAGTTAGGGTTTCTCCCTAAAGTGGTTTCAGATCGGAACATTAATCAGGAGATTGTTGTTCCTTCCTTGTGTCCTAAGCCTTCTTCTCAGAAGGAACGTCTGCTACACAATCTAGACGTGGTATGGGCATTGAAATTCCATTTATAGGCGACTAAGGATTTTCATCAGTCTTCTGCTCTCTTTGTGGTATTCTCGGGGAAATGTAAGGGGCAGAAAGCTACGGCTACTTCTCTTTCTTTGTGGCTGAAGAGTATCATTCACTTTGCCTATGAAACTGCTGGACAGCAGCCTCCTGAGAGTGTTACGGCTCATTCTATGAGGGCTGTTTCCTCTTCCTGGGCATTCAAAAATGAAGCTTCTGTGGAACTGATTTGCAAGGCTGCAACTTGGTCCTCTCACACTTTTTCAAAATTCTATAAATCTGACAGTTTTACCTCGGCTAAGGCTTCTTTTGGGAGAAAGGTTCTTCAAGCAGTGGTGCCTTCCGTTTAGGTTCCCTGTCTTGTCCCTCCCTTATCTGTGTACTCTAGCTTGGGTATTGATTCCCAATAGTAATTAGATGATCCGTGGACTCACTGTGTCTTTAAAAAGAAAACAAAATGTATGCTTACCTGATAAATTTATTTATTTCTTGACACGGTGAGTCCCCGGCCCGCCCTGTTTTCTTAAGACTGTTTTTTGTAGGTATGTTGTAAACTTCATACACCTGCACCTTGTTGCTTCCTTTCTCTCCTTCGCTTCGGTCAAATTACTGGGGTTGGAGGGGGAAGGGAGGTGATATTTAACAGCTTTGCTATGGTGCTCTTTGCCGCCTCCTGCTGGGCAGGAGTGATATATCCCATTAGTAATTAGATGATCCGTGGACTCACCGTGTCAAGAAAGAAAGAAATTTATCAGGTAAGCATACATTTTGTTTTTTTCTGGCATAATTTCAGAATTTATAAGATTTTCCAATCATTGCAAGTTGGTTTTAGCTGCTGCTTATTTGTAAGATCAGATTTCTGCTCTTTTTGGTTCTGACCCATAGGAAGATTTCTAATCTTCCTGTTGTTCATGGTTTTGTTCAGGCTTTGGTTCATTTTTAGCCTGTTATTAAATCGATTTCTCCACCTTTGATCTTGTTTTTGATATTTAAAGTTCTGCAAGCTTCTCCAGTTGAGCCTATGCATTAGGTGGACATTGTTTCTTTCCTGGACAGTTTTGTTTCTTCTGGTTATTTCCTCTGCTAGAAGAGTTTCTGAGCTATCTGTTTTTTTCCCCTGTGATTCTCCTTATCTTTTTCATCAGGTAAAGGCAGTTTTGAGAACTAATTATATATATATATATATATATATATATATATATATATATATATATATATATATATATATATATATATATATATATATACATATATATATATATGTATATATATATATGTGTGTGTGTATGTGTATATATATAATTATCCAACCCTATTTTTTTCTTTACTCGTGGACTCTCCACAGCTGTGGTATTGGTCCCCAGGAGTAAGGGATTGTGGACTCTTACCACCTTTATGAAAGAAAACCAAATTTATGCTTACCTGGTAAATTTGTTTCTTATATGATGGCTAGAGTCTACAAGGTCCCACCATGTTATATTTTCCTTGGCTATACGTCAAGACTACCATAGATGTGGGGGAAGGGTTATATAGAGCTCTAGGGGTCTGGAAATCTTTGCCTCCTCCTAGTGGCAGGGAGAGTAATTCCCAGGAGTAATGAATCGTGGACTCTAACCACCATTAAATAAATTAATTTATCTGGTAAGCAAAAATTATGTTTCTTTCATGTAATTAGCAAGAGTCCATGAGCTAGTGACGTATGGGATATACATTCCTACCAGGAGGGGCAAAGTTTCCCAAACCTCAAAATGCCTATATATACACCCCTCACCACACCCACAAATCAGTTTTACAAACTTTGCCTCCTACGGAGGTGGTGAAGTAAGTTTGTGCTAGATTCTACGTTGATATGCGCTCTGCAGCAGGTTGGAGCCCGGTTTTCCTCTCAGCGTGCAGTGAATGTCAGAGGGATGTGAAGAGAGTATTGCCTGTTTGAATTCAATGATCTCCTTCTACGGGGTCTATTTCATAGGTTCTCTGTTTTCGGTCGTAGAGATTCATCTCTTACCTCCCTTTTCAGATTGACGATATACTCTTATATATATATACCATTACCTCTGCTGATTTTCGTTTCAGTACTGGTTTGGCTTTCTACAAACATGTAGATGAGTGTCCTGGGGTAAGTAAGTCTTATTTTCTGTGACACTCTAAAGCTATGGTTGGGCACTTTTTTATAAAGTTCTAAATATATGTATTCAAACATTTATTTGCCTTGACTCAGGATGTTCAACATTCCTTTTTTCAGACAGTCAGTTTCATATTTGGGATAATGCATTTGAATCAATCATTTTTTCTTACCTTAAAAATTTGACTTTTTTCCCTGTGGGCTGTTAGGCTCGCGGGGGCTGAAAATGCTTAATTTTATTGCGTCATTCTTGGCGCGGACTTTTTTGGCGCAAAAAATCTTTTCTGTTTCCGGCGTCATACGTGTCGCCGGAAGTTGCGTCATTTTTTTGACGTTCTTTTGCGCCAAAAATGTCGGCGTTCCGGATGTGGCGTCATTTCTTTCATGTAATTAGCAAGAGTCCTTGAGCTAGTGACGTATGGGATATACATTCCTACCAGGAGGGGCAAAGTTTCCCAAACCTCAAAATGCCTATAAATACACCCCTCACCACACCCACAATTCAGTTTTACAAACTTTGCCTCCTATGGAGGTGGTGAAGTAAGTTTGTGCTTCACCATCGTTTAATTCAGGGGGCTTCTTTTGTGCTTCCGACCTGGACTGTAATTTCAACAGATGCAAGTCTCACAGGTTGGGGAGCTGTGTGGGGATCTCTGACGGCACAAGGAGTTTGGGAATCTCAGGAGGTGAGATTACCGATCAATATTTTGGAACTCCGTGCAATTTTCAGAGCTCTTCAGTTTTGGCCTCTTCTGAAGAGAGAATCGTTCATTTGTTTTCAGACAGACAATGTCACAACTGTGGCATACATCAATCATCAAGGAGGGACTCACAGTCCTCTGGCTATGAAAGAAGTATCTCAAATTTTGGTTTGGGCGGAATCCAGCTCCTGTCTAATCTCTGCGGTTCATATCCCAGGTATAGACAATTGGGAAGCGGATTATCTCAGTCGCCAAACGTTGCATCCGGGCGAATGGTCTCTTCACCCAGAGGTATTTCTTCAGATTGTTCAAATGTGGGAACTTCCAGAAATAGATCTGATGGCGTCTCATCTAAACAAGAAACTTCCCAGGTATCTTTCCAGATCCCGGGATCCTCAGGCGGAGGCAGTGGATGCATTATCACTTCCTTGGAAGTATCATCCTGCCTATATCTTTCCGCCTCTAGTTCTTCTTCCAGGAGTAATCTCCAAGATTCTGAAGGAATCCTCTTTTGTTCTGCTGGTAGCTCCGGCATGGCCTCACAGGTTTTGGTATGCGGATCTTGTCCGGATGGCCTCTTGCCAACCATGGACTCTTCCGTTAAGACCAGACCTTCTGTCGCAAGGTCCTTTTTTCCATCAGGATCTGAAATCCTTAAATTTAAAGGTATGGAGATTGAACGCTTGATTCTTGGTCAAAGAGGTTTCTCTGACTCTGTGATTAATACTATGTTACAGGCTCGTAAATCTGTATCTAGAGAGATATATTATAGAGTCTGGAAGACTTATATTTCTTGGTGTCTTTCTCATCATTTTTCTTGGCATTCTTTTAGAATACCGAGAATTTTACAGTTTCTTCAGGATGGTTTAGATAAGGGTTTGTCCGCAAGTTCCTTGAAAGGACAAATCTCTGCTCTTTCTGTTCTTTTTCACAGAAAGATTGCTATTCTTCCTGATATTCATTGTTTTGTACAAGCTTTGGTTCGTATAAAACCTGTCATTAAGTCAATTTCTCCTCCTTGGAGTTTGAATTTGGTTCTGGGGGCTCTTCAAGCTCCTCCGTTTGAACCTATGCATTCTTTGGACATTAAATTACTTTCTTGGAAAGTTTTGTTCCTTTTGGCAATCTCTTCTGCCAGAAGAGTTTCTGAATTATCTGCTCTTTCTTGTGAGTCTCCTTTTCTGATTTTTCATCAGGATAAGGCGGTGTTGCGAACTTCTTTTGAATTTTTACCTAAAGTTGTGAATTCCAACAACATTAGTAGAGAAATTGTGGTTCCTTCATTATGTCCTAATCCTAAGAATTCTAAGGAGAAATCGTTGCATTCTTTGGATGTTGTTAGAGCTTTGAAATATTAAGTTGAAGCTACTAAGACTTTCCGAAAGACTTCTAGTCTATTTGTCATCTTTTCCGGTTCTAGAAAAGGCCAGAAAGCTTCTGCCATTTCTTTGGCATCTTGGTTGAAATCTTTAATTCATCTTGCCTATGTTGAGTCGGGTAAAACTCCGCCTCAGAGGATTACAGCTCATTCTACTAGGTCAGTTTCTACTTCCTGGGCATTTAGGAATGAAGCTTCGATTGATCAGATTTGCAAAGCAGCAACTTGGTCCTCTTTGCATACGTTTACTAAATTCTACCTTTTTGATGTCTTTTCTTCTTCTGAAGCAGTTTTTGGTAGAAAAGTACTTCAGGCAGCGGTTTCAGTTTGAATCTTCTGCTTATGTTTTTCATTAAACTTTATTTTGGGTGTGGATTATTTTCAGCAGGAATTGGCTGTCTTTATTTTATCCCTCCCTCTCTAGTGACTCTTGCGTGGAAAGATCCACATCTTGGGTAATCATTATCCCATACGTCACTAGCTCATGGACTCTTGCTAATTACATGAAAGAAAACATAATTTATGTAAGAACTTACCTGATAAATTCATTTCTTTCATATTAGCAAGAGTCCATGAGGCCCGCCCTTTTTTTGTGGTGGTTATGATTCTGTATAAAGCACAATTATTCCAATTCCTTATTTTTTATGCTTTCGCACTTTTTTATCACCCCACTTCTTGGCTATTCGTTAAACTGAATTGTGGGTGTGGTGAGGGGTGTATTTATAGGCATTTTGAGGTTTGGGAAACTTTGCCCCTCCTGGTAGGAATGTATATCCCATACGTCACTAGCTCATGGACTCTTGCTAATATGAAAGAAATGAATTTATCAGGTAAGTTCTTACATAAATTATGTTTTTTGGCGCCAAAAGCATTTAGGCGCCAAATAATGTGGGCGTCTTATTTGGCGCTAAAAAAATATGGGCGTCGCTTTTGTCTCCACATTATTTAAGTCTCATTTTTCATTGCTTCTGGTTGCTAGAAGCTTGTTCTTTGGCATTTTTTCCCATTCCTGAAACTGTCATTTAAGGAATTTGATCAATTTTGCTTTATATGTTGTTTTTTCTCTTACATATTGCAAGATGTCTCACGTTGCATCTGAGTCAGAAGAAACTTCAGGAAAATCGCTGCCTGGTGCTGGAACTACCAAAGCTAAGTGTATCTGCTGTAAACTTTTGGTAGTTGTTCCTCCAGCTGTTGTTTGTATTAAATGTCATGACAAACTTGTTAATGCAGAAAATATTTCCTTTAGTAAAGTACCATTACCTGTTGCAGTTCCCTCAACATCTAATGTTCAGAGTGTTCCTGATAACATAAGAGATTTTGTTTCTGAATCCATTAAGAAGGCTATGTCTGTTATTCCTCCTTCTAGTAAACATAAAAAAACTTTTAAAACTTCTCTTTATCCAGATGAATTTTTAAATGAACATCATCATTCTGATTCTAATGATTCTTCTGGTTCAGAGGACTCTGTCTTAGAGGTTGATGCTGATAAATCTTCATATTTATTTAAAATGGAATTTATTCGTTCTTGACTTAAAGAAGTCCTAATTGCATTAGAAATTGAGGATTCTGGTCCTCTTGATACTATATCTAAACGTTTAGACAAGGTCTTTAAATCTCCTGTAGTTATTCCAGAAGTTTTTCCTGTTCCAGGTGCTATTTCTGAAGTAATTTCCAGAGAATGGAATACTTTGGGTAATTCATTTACTCCTTCTAAACGTTTTAAGCAATTATATCCTGTGCCGTCCGACAGATTAGAGTTTTGGGACAAAATCCCTAAAGTTGATGGGGCTATCTCTACCCTTGCTAAACGTACTACTATTCCTACGGCAGATGGTACTTCCTTTAAGGATCCTCTAGATAGGAAAATTGAATCCTTTCTAAGAAAAGCTTATTTGTGTTCAGGTAATCTTCTTAGACCTGCTATATCTTTGGCGGATGTTGCTGCAGCTTCAACTTTTTGGAAACTTTAGCGCAACAAGTAACAGATCATGATTCTCATATCATTATTATTCTGCTTCAACATGCTAATAATTTTATCTGTGATGCCATTTTTGATATTATCAGAGTTGATGTCAGGTTTATGTCTCTAGCTATTTTAGCTAGAAGAGCTTTATGGCTTAAAACTTGGAATGCTGATATGTCTTCTAAATCGACTCTACTTTCCCTTTCTTTCCAGGGTAATAAATTATTTGGTTCTCAGTTGGATTCTATTATCTCAACTGTTACTGGTGGGAAAGGAACTTTTTTACCGCAGGATAAAAAATCTAAGGGTAAAAACAGGGCTAATAATCGTTTTTGTTCCTTTCGTTTCAACAAAGAACAAAAGCCTGATCCTTCATCCTCAGGAGCAGTTTCAGTTTGGAAACCATCTCCAGTCTGGAATAAATCCAAGCCTTCTAGAAAAGCAAAGCCAGCTTCTAAGTCCACATGAAGGTGCGGCCCTCATTCCAGCTCTGCTGGTAGGGGGAAGATTACGTTTTTTCAAAGAAATTTGGATCGATTCTGTTCACAATCTTTGGATTCAGAACATTGTTTCAGAAGGGTACAGAATTGGTTTCAAGATAAGACCTCCTGCAAAGAGTTTTTTTCTTTCCCGTGTCCCAGTAAACCCAGCGAAAGCTCAAGCATTTCTGAAATGTGTTTCAGATCTAGAGTTGGCTGGAGTAATTATGCCAGTTCCAGTTCTGGAACAGGGGCTGGGGTTTTATTCGAATCTCTTCATTGTACCAAAGAAGGAGAATTCCTTCAGACCAGTTCTGGATCTAAAAATATTGAATCGTTTATGTAAGGATACCAACATTCAAAATGGTAACTATAAGGATTATCCTGCCTTTTGTTCTGCAAGGGCATTATATGTCTACAATAGATTTACAGGATGCATATCTGCATATTCCGATTCATCCAGCTCACTATCAGTTTCTGAGATTCTCTTTCCTGGACAAGCATTACCAGTTTGTGGCTCTGCCGTTTGGCCTAGCAACAGCTCCAAGAATTTTTACAAAGGTTCTTGGTACCCTTCTGTCTGTAATCAGAGAACAGGGTATTGTGGTATTTCCTTATTTGGACGATATCTTGGTACTTGCTCAGTCTTCACATTTAGCAGAATCTCATACGAATCGACTTGTGTTGTTTCTTCAAGATCATGGTTGGAGGATCAATTCACTAAAAAGTTCATTGATTCCTCAGACAAGGGTAACCTTTTTGGGTTTCCAGATAGATTCAGTGTCCATGACTCTGTCTTTGACAGACAAGAGACGTCTAAAATTGATTTCAGCTTGTCGAAACCTTCAGTCACAATCATTCCCTTCGGTAGCCTTTTGCATGGAAATTCTAGGTCTTATGACTGCTGCATCGGACGCGATCCCCTTTGCTCGTTTTCACATGCGACCTCTTCAGCTCTGTATGCTGAACCAATGGTGCAGGGATTACACAAAGATATCTCAATTAATATCTTTAAAACCGATTGTACGACACTCTCTAACGTGGTGGACAGATCACCATCGTTTAGTTCAGGGGGCTTCTTTTGTTCTTCCGACCTGGACTGTAATTTCAACAGATGCAAGTCTTACAGGTTGGGGAGCTGTGTGGGGGTCTCTGACGGCACAAGGGGCTTGGGAATCTCAGGAGGTGAGATTACCGATCAATATTTTGGAACTCCGTGCAATTTTCAGAGCTCTTCAGTCTTGGCCTCTTCTGAAGAGAGAATCGTTCATTTGTTTTCAGACAGACTGTCACTACTGTGGCATACATCAATCATCAGGGGGGGACTCACAGTCCTCTGGCTATGAAAGAAGTATCTCGAATACTTGTATGGGCGGAATCCAGCTCCTGTCTAATTTCTGCTGTTCATATCCCAGGTATAGACAATTGGGAAGCGGATTATCTCAGTCGCCAAATGTTGCATCCGGGCGAATGGTCTCTTCACCCAGAGGTATTTCTTCAGATTGTTCAAATGTGGGAACTTCCAGAAATAGATCTGATGGCTTCTCATCTAAACAAGAAACTTCCCAGGTATCTGTCCAGATCCCGGGATCCTCAGGCGGAGGCAGTGGATGCATTATCACTTCCTTGGAAGTATCATCCTGCCTATATCTTTCCGCCTCTAGTTCTTCTTCCAAGAGTAATCTCCAAGATTCTGAAGGATTGCTCGTTTGTTCTGCTGGTAGCTCCAGCATGGCCTCACAGGTTTTGGTATGCGGATCTTGTCCGGATGGCCTCTTGCCAACCGTGGGCTCTTCCGTTAAGACCAGATCTTCTGTCGCAAGGTCCTTTTTCTTCTGTTAAGTGTGATCAGTCCACGGGTCATCATTACTTCTGGGATATTACTCCTCCCCAACAGGAAGTGCAAGAGGATTCACCCAGCAGAGCTGCATATAGCTCCTCCCCTCTACGTCACTCCCAGTCATTCTCTTGCACCCAACGACTAGATAGGATGTGTGAGAGGACTATGGTGATTATACTTAGTTTTATATCTTCAATCAAAAGTTTGTTATTTTAAAATAGCACCGGAGTGTGTTATTATCTCTCTGGCAGAGTTTGAAGAAGAATCTACCAGAGTTTTTGTTATGATTTTAGCCGGAGTAGTTAAGATCATATTGCTGTTTCTCGGCCATCTGAGGAGAGGTAAACTTCAGATCAGGGGACAGCGGGCAGATGAATCTGCATAGAGGTATGTAGCAGTTTTTATTTACTGACAATGGAATTGATGAGAAAATCCTGCCATACCGATATAATGTCATGTATGTATACTTTACACTTCAGTATTCTGGGGAATGGTACTTCACTAGAATTACACTGTATGAAATACATAAAGCTGTTTAATAACTAGAGATTATGTTTAACGTTTTTGCTGGAATGTAAAATCGTTTTCATTTGCTGAGGTACTGAGTGAATAAATGTTTGGGCACTATTTTTCCACTTGGCAGTTGCTTAATCTGTTTTCTGACAGTTTCTGTTCTCCCTCACTGCTGTGTGTGAGGGGGAGGGGCCGTTTTTTGGCGCTTTCACTACGCATCAAATATTTCAGTCAGCAACTCATTGTATTCCCTGCATGATCCGGTTCATCTCTACAGAGCTCAGGGTTCTTCAAAACTTATTTTGAGGGAGGTAATTTCTCTCAGCAGAGCTGTGAGAATTATAGTTTGACTGAGATAAAAAACGTTTATTCTGTAATTTGTTTCCTGCTTTCAGAATTTGTTTTCTTTGCTAATGGGATTAAACCTTTGCTAAAGTTGTGTTGTTTACAAGGATTGAGGCTATAACTGTTTCAATTTATTAATTTTCAACTGTCATAAATCTTCTGTGCTTCTTAAAGGCACAGTACGTTTTAATATTATTCTAATTGAATTGTATTTCCAAGTTGCAAGTTTATTTGCTAGTGTGTTAAACATGTCTGATTCAGAAGGATGATACCTGTGTCATTTGTTGCAATGCCAAAGTGGAGCCCAATAGAAATTTATGTACTAACTGTATTGATGCTACTTTAAATAAAAGTCGATCTGTACAAATTGAACAAATTTCACCAAACAACGAGGGGAGAGTTATGCCGACTAACTCGCCTCACGTGTCAGTATCTACATCTCCCGCTCAGAGGGAGGTGCGTGATATTGTAGCGCCGAGTACATCTGGGCGGCCATTACAAATCACATTACAGGATATGGCTACTGTTATGACTGAGGTTTTGGCTAAATTACCAGAACTAAGAGGTAAGCGTGATCACTCTGGGGTGAGAACAGAGTGCGCTGATAATATTAGGGCCATGTCAGACACTGCGTCACAGGTGGCAGAACATGAGGACGGAGAACTTCATTCTGTGGGTGACGGTTCTGATCCAAACAGACTGGATTCAGATATTTCAAATTTTAAATTTAAACTGGAAAACCTCCGTGTATTACTAGGGGAGGTGTTAGCGGCTCTGAATGATTGTAACACAGTTGCAATACCAGAGAAAATGTGTAGGTTGGATAAATATTTTGCGGTACCGACGAGTACTGAGGTTTTTCCTATACCTAAGAGACTTACTGAAATTGTTACTAAGGAGTGGGATAGACCCGGTGTGCCGTTCTCACCCCCTCCGATATTTAGAAAAATGTTTCCAATAGACGCCACCACAAGGGACTTATGGCAAACGGTCCCTAAGGTGGAGGGAGCAGTTTCTACCTTAGCTAAGCGTACCACTATCCCGGTGGAGGATAGCTGTGCTTTTTCAGATCCAATGGATAAAAAGTTAGAGGGTTACCTTAAGAAAATGTTTGTTCAACAAGGTTTTATATTGCAACCCCTTGCATGCATTGCGCCGATCACGGCTGCAGCGGCATTCTGGATTGAGTCTCTGGAAGAGAACATTGGTTCAGCTACTCTGGACGACATTACGGACAGGCTTAGAGTCCTTAAACTAGCTAATTCATTCATTTCGGAGGCCGTAGTACATCTTACTAAACTTACGGCGAAGAATTCAGGATTCGCCATTCAGGCACGCAGGGCGCTGTGGCTAAAATCCTGGTCAGCTGATGTTACTTCTAAGTCTAAATTGCTTAATATACCTTTCAAAGGGCAGACCTTATTCGGGCCCGGGTTGAAAGAGATTATCGCTGACATTACAGGAGGTAAAGGCCATGCCCTGCCTCAGGACAAAGCCAAAGCCAAGACTAGACAGTCTAATTTTCGTTCCTTTCGTAATTTCAAAGCAGGAGCAGCATCAACTTCCTCTGCACCAAAACAGGAAGGAGCTGTTGCTCGCTACAGACAAGGCTGGAAACCTAACCAGTCCTGGAACAAGGGCAAGCAGACTAGGAAACCTGCTGCTGCCCCTAAAACAGCATGAATTGAGGGCCCCCGATCCGGGATCGGATCTAGTGGGGGGCAGACTTTCTCTCTTCGCCCAGGCTTGGGCAAGAGATGTTCAGGATCCCTGGGCGCTAGAGATAATATCTCAGGGATACCTACTGGACTTCAAATACTCTCCTCCAAGAGAGAGATTTCATCTGTCAAGATTGTCAACAATCCAGACAAAGAAAGAGGCGTTTCTACGCTGCGTACAAGAGCTCTTGTTAATGGGAGTAATCCATCCAGTTCCACGATCGGAACAGGGACAGGGGTTTTACTCAAATCTGTTTGTGGTTCCCAAAAAAGAGGGAACTTTCAGACCAATCCTGGACTTAAAGATCCTAAACAAATTCCTAAGAGTTCCATCGTTCAAGATGGAGACTATTCGGACAATTTTACCTATGATCCAAGAGGGTCAGTACATGACCACTGTAGATTTAAAAGATGCTTACCTTCACATACCGATTCACAAAGATCATTATCGGTACCTAAGGTTTGCCTTCCTAGACAGGCATTACCAGTTTGTGGCTCTTCCATTCGGATTGGCTACAGCTCCAAGAATCTTCACAAAGGTTCTGGGTGCTCTTCTGGCGGTACTAAGACCGCGGGGAATCTCGGTAGCTCCATACCTAGACGACATTCTGATACAAGCTTCAAGTTTTCAAACTGCCAAGTCTCATACAGAGTTAGTGCTGGCATTTCTAAGGTCACATGGATGGAAGGTGAACGAAAAGAAAAGTTCACTCGTTCCACTCACAAGAGTTCCCTTCCTGGGGACTCTTATAGATTCTGTAGAAATGAAGATTTACCTGACAGAGGACAGGCTAACAAGACTTCAAAGTGCTTGCCGCACCCTTCATTCCATTCAACACCCGTCAGTGGCTCAATGCATGGAGGTAATCGGCTTAATGGTAGCGGCAATGGACATAGTACCCTTTGCACGCTTACACCTCAGACCACTGCAACTGTGCATGCTAAGTCAGTGGAATGGGGATTACTCAGACTTATCCCCTTCTCTGAATCTGGATCAAGAGACCAGAAATTCTCTTCTATGGTGGCTTTCTCGGCCACATCTGTCCAGGGGGATGCCATTCAGCAGACCAGACTGGACAATTGTAACAACAGACGCCAGCCTTCTAGGTTGGGGTGCCGTCTGGAATTCTCTGAAGGCTCAGGGACAATGGAGTCAGGAGGAGAGTCTCCTGCCAATAAACATTCTGGAATTGAGAGCAGTTCTCAATGCCCTCCTGGCTTGGCCCCAGTTGACAACTCGGGGCTTCATCAGGTTTCAGTCGGACAACATCACGACTGTAGCTTACATCAACCATCAGGGAGGGACAAGAAACTCCCTAGCTATGATGGAAGTATCAAAGATAATTCGCTGGGCAGAGTCTCACTCTTGCCACCTGTCAGCAATCCACATCCCGGGAGTGGAGAACTGGGAGGCGGATTTCTTAAGTCGTCAGACTTTTCATCCGGGGGAGTGGGAACTTCATCCGGAGGTCTTTGCCCAAATACTTCGACATTGGGGCAAACCAGAGATAGATCTCATGGCGTCTCGACAGAACGCCAAGCTTCCTCGTTACGGGTCCAGATCCAGGGATCCAGGAGCAGTCCTGATAGATGCTCTGACAGCACCTTGGGACTTCAGGATGGCTTACGTGTTTCCACCCTTCCCGTTACTTCCTCGATTGATTGCCAGAATCAAACAAGAGAGAGCATCAGTGATTCTAATAGCACCTGCGTGGCCACGCAGGACTTGGTATGCAGACCTGGTGGACATGTCATCCTGTCCACCTTGGTCTCTACCTCTGAAACAGGACCTTCTGATACAGGGTCCATTCAAACATCAAAATCTAACTTCTCTGAAGCTGACTGCTTGGAAATTGAACGCTTGATTTTATCAAGACGTGGGTTTTCTGAGTCAGTTATTGATACCTTAATACAGGCTAGGAAACCTGTTACCAGAAAGATTTACCATAAGATATGGCGTAAATACCTATATTGGTGTGAATCCAAAGGTTACTCTTGGAGTAAGGTTAGGATTCCTAGGATATTGTCTTTTCTACAAGAAGGTTTAGAAAAGGGTTTATCTGCTAGTTCATTAAAGGGACAGATCTCAGCTCTGTCCATTCTGTTACACAAACGTCTGTCAGAAGTTCCTGACGTCCAGGCTTTTTGTCAGGCTTTGGCCAGGATTAAGCCTGTGTTTAAAACTGTTGCTCCACCATGGAGTTTAAACCTTGTTCTTAATGTTTTACAGGGCGTTCCGTTTGAACCCCTTCATTCCATTGATATAAAGTTGTTATCTTGGAAAGTTCTATTTTTAATGGCTATTTCCTCGGCTCGAAGAGTCTCTGAATTATCAGCCTTACATTGTGATTCTCCTTATTTGATTTTTCATTCGGATAAGGTAGTCCTGCGTACTAAACCTGGGTTCTTACCTAAGGTAGTTACTAACAGGAATATCAATCAAGAGATTGTTGTTCCTTCTTTATGCCCAAATCCTTCTTCAAAGAAAGAACGTCTACTGCACAACCTGGATGTAGTCCGTGCTCTAAAATTTTACTTACAGGCAACTAAGGAATTTCGACAAACGTCTTCTCTGTTTGTCATTTACTCTGGGCAGAGGAGAGGTCAAAAAGCTTCCGCTACCTCTCTTTCTTTTTGGCTTCGTAGCATAATTCGTTTAGCTTATGAGACTGCTGGACAGCAGCCTCCTGAAAGAATTACAGCTCATTCTACTAGAGCTGTGGCTTCCACTTGGGCCTTCAAGAATGAGGCCTCTGTTGAACAGATTTGCAAGGCTGCAACTTGGTCTTCGCTTCATACTTTTTCCAAATTTTACAAATTTGACACTTTTGCTTCATCGGAGGCTATTTTTGGGAGAAAGGTTCTTCAGGCAGTGGTTCCTTCTGTATAAAGAGCCTGCCTATCCCTCCCGTCATCCGTGTACTTTTGCTTTGGTATTGGTATCCCAGAAGTAATGATGACCCGTGGACTGATCACACTTAACAGAAGAAAACATAATTTATGCTTACCTGATAAATTCCTTTCTTCTGTAGTGTGATCAGTCCACGGCCCGCCCTGTTTTTAAGGCAGGTAAATATTTTTTAATTTATACTCCAGTCACCACTTCACCCTTGGCTTTTCCTTTCTCGTTGGTCCTTGGTCGAATGACTGGGAGTGACGTAGAGGGGAGGAGCTATATGCAGCTCTGCTGGGTGAATCCTCTTGCACTTCCTGTTGGGGAGGAGTAATATCCCAGAAGTAATGATGACCCGTGGACTGATCACACTACAGAAGAAAGGAATTTATCAGGTAAGCATAAATTATGTTTTTCCATCAGGATCTCAAATCCTTAAATTTAAAGGTATGGAGATTGAACGCTTGATTCTTGGTCAAAGAGGTTTCTCTGACTCTGTGATTAATACTATGTTACAGGCTCGTAAATCTGTATCTAGAGAGATATATTATAGAGTCTGGAAGACTTATATTTCTTGGTGTCTTTCTCATCATTTTTCCTGGCATTCTTTTAGAATTCCGAGAATTTTACAGTTTCTTCAGGATGGTTTAGATAAAGGTTTGTCCGCAAGTTCCTTGAAAGGACAAATCTCTGCTCTTTCTGTTCTTTTTCACAGAAAGATTGCTAATCTTCCTGTTGTTCATTGTTTTGTACAAGCTTTGGTTCGTATAACACCTGTCATTAAACCAATTTCTCCTCCTTGGAGTTTGAATTTTGTTCTGGGGGCTCTTCAAGCTCCTCTTTTTGAACCCATGCATTCATTGGACATTAAATTACTTTCTTGGAAAGTTTTGTTCCTTTTGGCCATCTCTTCTGCCAGAAGAGTCTCTGAATTATCTGCTCTTGTGAGTCTCCTTTTCTGATTTTTCATCAGGATAAGGCGGTGTTGCGAACTTCTTTTGAATTTTTACCTAAAGTTGTGAATTCCAACAACATTAGTAGAGAAATTGTGGTTCCTTCATTATGTCCTAATCCTAAGAATTCTAAGGAGAAATCGTTGCATTCTTTAGATGTTGTTAGAGCTTTGAAATATTATGTTGAAGCTACTAAGTCTTTCCAAAAGACTTCTAGTCTATTTGTCATCTTTTCCGGTTCTAGAAAAGGCCAGAAAGCTTCTGCCATTTCTTTGGCATCTTGGTTGAAATCTTTAATTCATCATGCCTATGTCGAGTCGGGTAAAACTCCGCCTCAAAGGATTACAGCTCATTCTACTAGATCAGTTTCCACTTCTTGGGCTTTTAAGAATGAAGCTTCGGTTGATCAGATTTGCAAAGCAGCAACTTGGTCCTCTTTGCATACTTTTACTAAATTCTACCATTTTGATGTGTTTTCTTCTTCTGAAGCAGTTTTTGGTAGAAAAGTACTTCAGGCAGCGGTTTCAGTTTGAATCTTCTGCTTATGTTTTAATTAAACTTTATTTTGGGTGTGGATTATTTTCAGCAGGAATTGGCTGTCTTTATTTTATCCCTCCCTCTCTAGTGACTCTTGCGTGGAAAGATCCACATCTTGGGTAGTCATTATCCCATACGTCACTAGCTCATGGACTCTTGCTAATTACATGAAAGAAAACATAATTTATGTAAGAACTTACCTGATAAATTCATTTCTTTCATATTAGCAAGAGTCCATGAGGCCCACCCTTTTTTGTGGTGGTTATGATTTTTTTGTATAAAGCACAATTATTCCAATTCCTTATTTTATATGCTTTCGCACTTTTTTTCTTATCACCCCACTTCTTGGCTATTCGTTAAACTGATTTGTGGGTGTGGTGAGGGGTGTATTTATAGGCATTTTGAGGTTTGGGAAACTTTGCCCCTCCTGGTAGGAATGTATATCCCATACGTCACTAGCTCATGGACTCTTGCTAATATGAAAGAAATGAATTTATCAGGTAAGTTCTTACATAAATTATGTTTTTTATGAGTTAGTGTGAGAGATTGTCAAATGCTTTACAAAAACCTACATACAGATACTCGTGCAGTCAGAAATCAAGTTTAGTCTGTCAAGATCTTCCTACAATTAAACTATGCTGTCTTTGATTTAAAGGGACAGTCTAGTCAAAATTAAACTTTCATGATTCAGATAGGGAATGCAATTTTAAACAACTTTCCAATTTATCATCAAATTTGTTCTATTGGTATTCTTTGTTGAAAGCTAAACCTAGGTAGACTCATATGCTAATGTCTAAGCCCTTGAAAGCCGACCCTTAATTCAATACATTTGGCACTTTTTCACAGCTAGAGGGTGTTAGTTCATGTGTGCCATACAGATAACATTGTGACCACACCCAAATGAGAGGGCACTGATTGGCTAAATGCATGTCTGTCAAAAGAACTGAAATAAGGGGGCAGTCTGCAAAGGCTTAGATACAAGGTAACCACAGAAGTAAAAAGTATATTAAAGGGCCACTAAACCCAAAATCTTTCTTTCATGATTCAGATAGAGAATAGAAATGTAAACAACATTACAATTTACTTTCATTATTTATTTTGCTTCATTTTTTAAATATCCTTAATTGAAGAAAAAGCAATGCACATGGTGAGCCAACCACACAATGCTTCTATGTGCAGCAACCAATCAGCAGCTAGTGAGCATATCTAGATATGCTTTTCATCAAAGAATATCAAGAGAATAAAACAAATTAGATAATATAAGTAAATTAGAAAGATGTTTAAAATAGCATTCTCTTTCTAAATAATAAAAGACAAAATGTGGGTGGCATGCCCCTTTAATATAACAGTGTTGGTTATGCAAAACAGGGGAATGGGTAATAAAGGGATGATCTATCTTTTTAAATAAAAACAATTCTGGAGTAGACTGTCTCTTTAAAGGCCTGTAGTTACCGTAATCTTCCTTGCTGCTCTTTTTCTGAAGGTAAACTGCATTAGTAATCCTATTGTTTTCTCACCACAATAAAGTAATGATAGTAAAAAAAACAGGGCTTCTCATACTTTATAAAGCTCACGTATAAAGTTTTGCTTGGTGTGTGTGAAATGATTTTAAATGCTTGTATGATTATAAGAACTTTAAGATAACAAAATGAATAAATAATTTATCAACAAATGCATTTCAGATTGATGAGCACCGAATATGTGTTTGTGTTAGAAAGCGACCACTTAATAAAAAAGGTAAGAATGTTTACTGTTAAATTAATGTTGCTGCTCGCTCTTAAAATGTTGGACTTTATGACAACTTTTATATTAGGTGAATTTAAAGTAATTCAGAATTATGTTTTGTAATAATTTTTAAAAGCAGTTTTGCTCTTAATCATGATCTACATTTAAAGAACTATGGTGATTTTGAGTTTTGAGAAGACATGTCATGAGAAGTTTGATTTAAATTGAATTACTATTTTTTTTTTTTTTTTGTAGAAACTACCATGAAAGACCTTGATGTAATTACAATTCCTAGTAAAGACGTAGTAATGGTACATGAGCCAAAACAAAAAGTGGATCTTACTAGATTTTTAGAAAATCAAACTTTTCGTTTCGACTATGCCTTTGACGAGTCTGCTCCAAATGAAATGGTTTACAGGTATGAAGATCTAAAGGTAGCTATCCATTACATTATTTCACTAATAACCATTTCTGTATAGCTTACATATTTGTTTTGTATTATTTATTTACTTATTATAAACTTAGGTAGCTGTATTTGGATTATTGCCCAGTTTGTTATGGTAAATATTTTTGTATCCCCTCCCGCTAATTTAAATAAAAAAATAAAAAAGCCAGTTCAGTGAACAACTTATTGCACGGTAGTCTTTTTCCTAGAATAAAACCGAGAATTATCTGTTTAACTTAATTTGACTTCACTGCTGGGTAACCACACACAAGCCATATTTTAAGGAGGTGCTAGCCATTCTGTTTGTGAAGTACAGAATTGCTACTTCTAAGCACACTTCTACTATTGTGTGAGCTTTCATTTAGCATTTAATTAATAAGCTAAATGGTGTTGTATTATTACCAGTAATTTCATACACAAAGTAAATAAGCTGTTTGCTTTGAAGCAACTGGAAATATGACTGAAATCGTAAATTAGTGTTATTTTATAAATGTATTAATAACTTGTTCTTTTCAATGCAGCTTATTTATCAGGAAACTATTTTATCATTGTGTTTATAGTATAGTTTATAGCATGAGGAAGGGCTGAGCTAGGCCTGAATCGTTGCTGTTGATTATTTGACCCATGATGGAATACTAATAAAGGTCTTTTTTACTTGAAGAGCTGGAGGACTTTACTTCTTATGTGTTTATAGTAAGTCACCATTTGCAGAAACCAACATTTTTACAGATGGACCCACCCCCCCTTTGCCCTCTTCCATTTTTTTCTCCAGTTTTTAGTTCTGATTTTAGTCCAGCTATTTTTACCTTTTACTATTTTACTGAATAGATTCCTTCAACTCAAATACATAGCTCTAACCCATATAAACGGCAAAGGTTGTCTGGTTTGGATCTTCCCACATATTTTTTCTGTACATGTATTGTGGTATAATGATTCCAGATCTGACACACACTAAATGTTATTCACGTTCTAACAGGATGCTCCTTGATTTGGAACCTGTAGAAGTGCAGTGTTCTTTTACGTGCCCTTCCATCATAGTTTGGACCTGAGATATATTTCAAACACTTGCTGACTCTTCTCTAAAGACTTGAGTACCTCCTGTATCATACTATTTTTAATCCGGACTATGATTAAAAAAAAACTGTCTCCTATGTATGTACAAAGCTACTTTTCCATTAGATAGGTAAAGCTTTGCTTAATTTCTTTTTGCTTACCCAATTTTTTTCTCCCCTTTGTTCCCAATTATCCATTTTACCTGCTGGAGTATATTGAAATGGTTTACAAGTAGCTCTTTTACCCTTATTTTGGCATTTCAAATAGCTGATTTTGGGTTATATTAAAAGTGGTGCGCTAACTTATCGCGTGCAAATGGGCAAATTTGCCCATTTGCAGCCGCAAGATAAATAACCAGCCATTTCAAGCGCGGTAGCAATTAGCGCTTATCAAATTAACCAGAGGTGTATATTTTAATAAAAAATAAAAATTGTAGCATTTTTAAAAATAACAAAATAACTACACCAGGCAGTATTTGGGGGCTATTTGGCAGGTGTGGGGTGTTAGAAAAAAGCGGCATTGAAAAGTGCCTTTACATTGCGGTCTATAGGAACTGTGTTCCCAGTAAATATATATTTATATGCTTATATTTATCTGTATATACACATATTAACACACAAATATATGTATATAAGCATATACAGTACATATATATTTACAATTTGCTGCCATCGCTGCACGACTTTCCCCTTTGCTGCGCTTTGGTTCTGTGCCGTGTATGACGGCATCAGAACAAGGCTCCCATTGGAGCCTATGGAAGTGCGCTCTCGTGAGCGCAAAGTGAAAGCAACCTCGCGTTAGCTTTGCTGTCAACTTGTAATACCAGCGCACATTAGCGTGCGCTAGTATTACTCAGTGGAGTGCAAATATCGCTTTTACAAAGCGTTATTTAGCGCTCCACTTGTAATCTGGCCCTTAGCCTGTGGTATCCCCACCTATACTGAATATTTCTGGTCTTACGTCCAGGCTATTGACAGGCCTATGTATGCACAGCCAGCAGAAGAATTTACACTCCCAGTGGGGTGCAGGATTGTTAAGTAATAAAACTTTATTTTCAATTGTTCTCTCTAAATATTGAGCTTTGTTTTTTCCAGACAAATTTTAAGATAAGTAATCAAGTCTGTGTACACAAAAAGATTACCTAATGAGATCTGATATTACCTGCACGCTTCGATCCATTTTAATAGGCTGTGGTTTAAAAGCACAAAACCAGCTAATTCCTTATACAAAAATAAACCTGAAAATGCAATTTCTCATACATTTTATATTCTGCAGATGGTATAGCAAGTCATTTAAAAATGCATTAAGCGGAAAAAAAAATATACTGTCCCTTTAAGGCTTTTGTTGCTGCTCTCCTGACGCCAGTCACTTCTCCACAAAATGCCATAGATCAACAGCTAGGTCTTTTAATCCAAAAGTCTGCTGACGTATCGTGTTTTTACCTATAACCCATTCAGTAACAGGCCCATGGTTTCATGTTCCTTTGGCAGACTTGGGGCCTCTAGTTTCTAGTAAAGATATGAAGGTCTGAGGATTCCATTGAAATCTTAAACCTTTTCACAATCAAAGAACTGAACAGCTCATTCTAATAGTTCTTGGCCCATCTGTAAACACAGCCAGAGAAAACACTGTTAAGGCTTTGTCCCTAAACTTACAGCAACCTGAGCCAGTTACAATATGTAACATTTGGTGAATTAGATTTTTCTTCAAAACATTGTTTTACCTCCTATTTTCTCTAACAAAATCTTTGTTCATGACTTCCCCCAGCTGCATAATTTCACCATTTTTTAATTCTGTTTTCTTAATGGGGCTTAAGTCAAAAGGCCAAATGTTTCCTGGACCACAAATTTTTATAAAATTACCCAAAACGGAGTTGCTCTATTCTTGCAGCAATTGAACTCGACTTATATGTGTCTACTATCAACTGTAAGTGTGCTTATTGCCATTTCCTCCTCCACTTGCCACTTCTAGTTTGTAACCATTCCCCTCATTCCCATTACAGCCCCAAGAGTATTTACAAATATCCTTGCAGTCTTTCACTACTTGTATAACATCTGTGTTACCACTCCATCATGCAGGCTATTGCTGACCCCCATATCTGCACTTTTTGGGTGGATACTCAATCCTCCCAAAAGTTCTGTGGTACTTCCCTTTCCTTGTTTTCATTTAAAACAGTTTCACTCGTCAAGGCTTTCTTGCAACTCCTATTCTACAATATCGGGGTTATTGGTTTTATGGTAGATAAAATTGAAGTTGTTTCTTTTCCACATACAGCTTCAGTTTCTCATAGGGCATCAGTTGGTACTGTAGCAAGGTGTGACTTTAAAGTGATACTAAACCCAATTTTTGTTTCTTTCATGATTCGGATAGAGCATACAGATAGAGCATTATCAATTTTTCTTCATAATCTTAATATCTTTATTTGAAAAAGCAGCAATATAAGCTTTAGAGCTGGCCCATTTTGGGTTCAGCGCCCTGGGTTGCTCTTTCTAATGGATGGCAACATTTAGTGGCTAAAATTGATAATAGAAGTAAATTAGAAAGTTGCTTAAAATTGTATTCTCTATCAGAATTATGAAATAAGAAAATTGGGTCTAGTATCCCTTTAACTTGTGTTCTTCAGCACATTTTTTTTTATTTTTTTTTTTTTAACAGAAACCGATATTCTATGTCCCTTTAACATATTCATTGCAACATGTAGAAAGAACCAGATGAAGTCAGTAAAGTTGAATTTTTTTTTTAATCTCTATCCATACAGTATGTTTCTTGCTATGGACACACAGCCTTTGCAACAGATGGAGGATGTTGTAGGAATATAAATGTAATATTGCTTGACAGATGTACAGTGTGATTTTATGTATTTTTTCTTTTCCCCCCCCCCCATTAGATTTACAGCTAGACCGCTTGTAGAAACCATATTTGAAAGGGGAATGGCCACATGCTTTGCGTATGGGCAAACGGGAAGTGGAAAAACACATGTATGTATACTTTTTAGAAGCCCTTTAAAAATTTCCTTATCTGTTTTTTGTTTTTCCGTGTTTAGTACTTTCCATACCAACCATTGTGTTGCAAATCTATTAGGCAATACTTAGTGAAATGACTTCCTATTCCTGTTTACTTTCATTGAAATTGGCATATATGTTCGGTGAAAAACAAATAATTGCCTTTTTTCTTTTCTGTTTTGTGTTAATAATACAGACTATGGGAGGTGACTTCTCTGGAAAAAACCAAGACTGTTCAAAGGGAATTTATGCACTTGCAGGTAATACTGAGATTTTATATTCACATCTATGCAACTCAATGATCTGGGAATACTCTGTTAACTTTTACAGACATTCTTAAAAACATACATATATATTCTGTAATCTTAAAATGTAAATGCACTCAGTAAGTTCATTGTACAGTGGTATACACTCCCTTTCTAATATCAAATGTTAAATTGCTTTGTAAACAAAACACCCATCATTGGCCGGTGGACCTTGTGCTATTTCAGATTGCAACACTCAGAATGATAAGACCCAGTGCTGTAGTAGAATTCAAATCAAATTATCATTCATGAATCCTCATAGTAGTCATCCTTCATGGTCCCTGCGGCGGCCTGCTTGGGAGTCCAGTGATTTGGTGGATCGGAGCACTTATTTATTATTCCTGGGTCTCTGTTATAAGACTGGCTGGGGATGCCCAGTGTGTGGTTGATCACTAATTATACTTTAGGCTATCTTCAGTTCTCCTCTAAATCCCATGAAATACCATGTGATAAGTGCCTTTTGGTGTCCCTTGTACCATTTAAAGGGACATAAAAACCAAATTTCTTTTTAGGTAGTAAGAGTTCACAAAATCCTTACTCGTGGGAATTCACCTCCTGGCCACCAGAAGAGGCAAAGACACCCAACAACAAAGCTAGTATCCCTCCTACTTCCCTCTCTCTCACAGTAGTTCTTTGCCTCATCAAATGAGAAGGCAATGATAGAGGTGTTCAGGATTTCTTGAAGATTTACAGGGATATTAATCCCACATTATTTCCTCAATGGATAGCTCATAGAAGAGAGGGATTTAGGAGAGTACTGGCTGTGAAAAGTAAATCTCCTTGTGGGAGTTGTGGTCACTTGGAAAGTCCCTTTAGCCTCCTGCCTGGCCTTGAAGATGTACTCCATCAGTATATCCTCTTCTGTTAGAGTACAGGATGGGCTTTCTACTACATTATCAGGACTGCGTTCTGGGTAAGATTAGTGGAGTGGGCACTCCTTTGGTAAGTAACAACATCTCCCACATAGACCACTAGCTATCAGAAGGTATACAAGTTGGTGTACAGCATAGCCATAACAGCAACTTTTATCTAAAAATCCTTACACATAATATGCAGCCGTCTAATATTGTAAGATACTTTATTAGACAGCTATATATTATGTGTAAGATACTTTATTCAATCAGCTGTATATTATGCGTAAGGTACTTTATTAGACGGCTGCAGTTTGTGTAAGGTACTTTAGACAGCTGCAGTTTGTGTAAGGTACTTTAGACAGCTGCAGTTTGTGTAAGGTACTTTATTAATCAGCTGTATATTATGTGTAAGGTACTTTATTAATCAGCTGCATATTTTGTGTAAGGTACTTTATTAATCAGCTGCATATTTTGTGTAAGGTACTTTAATAAAGTACCTTACAAATAATATGCAGTTGATTAATTAGACGGCTGCAGTTTGTGTAAGGTACTTTAGACAGCTGCAGTTTATGTGTAAGGTACATTATTAATCAGCTGTATATTATGTGTAAGGTACTTTATTAATCAGCTGCATATTTTGTGTAAGGTACTTTATTAATCAGCTGCATATTTTGTGTAAGGTACTTTAATAAAGTACCTTACAAATAATATGCAGTTGATTAATTAGACGGCTGCAGTTTGTGTAAGGTACTTTAGACAGCTGCAGTTTATGTGTAAGGTACATTATTAATCAGCTGCATATTATGTGTAAGGTCCATTATTAATCAGCTGTATATTATGTGTAAGGTACATTATTAATCAGCTGCATAATGTGTCAGGTACTTTATTAATCAGCTGCATACTATGTGTAAGGTACTTTATTAATCAGCTGCATACTATGTGTAAGGTACTTTATTAATCAGCTGCATACTATGTGTAAGGTACTTTATTATTCAGCTGCATATTTTGTGTAAGGTACTTTAATAAAGTACCTTACAAATAATATGCAGTTGATTAATTAGACGGCTGCAGTTTGTGTAAAATACTTTAGACAGTTTATGTGTAAGGTACATTATTAATCAGCTGCATATTATGTGTAAGGTACTTTATTAGACAGCTGTATATTATGTGTAAGGTACATTATTAATCAGCTGCATAATGTGTCAGGTACTTTATTAATCAGCTGCATACTATGTGTAAGGTATTTTATTAATCAGCTGCATACTATGTGTAAGGTACTTTATTAATCAGCTGCATACTATGTGCAAGGTACTTTTTATTAGTTTAAATTTATAGACGCATTGAAATATATTTGTAGGAAACCAGATATGAATCAATACTATACATGCAAAGATCATAAAAATTGCTTTATTCACAATAGTATCTCAAATCAGAGTTGCATTTAAAATACCATAAGATACCAGAATCTGAACCACTAACATTCAAACAGTACAATCTGCTATATAGCCACAATTTATTTTATATAATTCCAATTTAAAACATCAGAAATTGTATATATTATTTGTGCCAACAACCATACTCCTATGCCAATTTATCTAAGCTGAATTACATTCTTAGTTACCTACAGTTAAGACAAATTCTAAAATATATTTATATATTTGCAAAGATAAATTACTTTGCAAACAGACAAGCTTAACACTGTATAGGACTATAAAACACAAGGTTAAAATACAATTTGTTCTTTTAGACCTGCCATTTGATTATAATTACTAAATACCTTTTGATTTGAATATTACCTGTATTTAGCAACCTCTAATACTTTACCAGATACAGGTGGCCCTCGTTTTACAACGGTTCAATTTACACCGTTTCAGAATAACAACCTTTTTTTCCAGTCATGTGACTGCTATTGAGAAGCAGTGCATTTATTAAAATAGCCAGTAGGTGGAGCTGTCCGCTTGAGTTGCAGCAAAGCCAAGCAAGCTGAAATGAATCAGTTTAGCCAGACCTGAGCTATCGATCAGATTTCAAAGGAACAAGACCTTCCTGTCTATGAATCAGTCCAGATTGGAATGCATAGAAAGAACTGTTTGCAGAAAAATGCAAGTAAAGTCTGTGTTGTGTGATTATTTTATTAGGTTTATAATGCTGTTTAGCAAATGTTTTTGTTCATTTAACTTAGTTTAATTATATATTCTGTGTTGTGTGATTATTTTATTAGGTTTATAATGCTTTAAAGTCTTCATTTCAAAGCTTTAAAAATAATGTATTAGGTGTTACTTGACAATTTTGAGAGGGGCCTGGAACCTAACTCCCTCACTTCCCATTGACTTACATTATAAACTGGGTTTCAATTTACAATGGTTTCGATTTACAACCATTCCTTCTGGAACCTAACCCCGGCGTAAACTGAGGGCTACCTGTATAACCAAATCGATATTCAGCTTCAGTGGCGACTCTAGGAATAATATATAGGGGGGCACATAAGATACCACAGTCAAAACTGGGGGGGGGGGGGCACTAATAATTGTCATCACTAAATCACACCACATTTATACATACAGTATAAATAAGATTCCAAAATACCAGAGTAATGCAGTATGCAATGATACCTTTTTATTGTACTAAACTAATACTTAAAGTGAATGTCCATTTTAATAAATTAGTGCCCGGTTTTTAATAAACCTATTAAAAACAAGGGCACTTTAATTCATCAAAATTGACATTTCACTGTTTTCTTCAAAAACTTACCTTTTAATCCTGAAAGCCGCTACAGCACTTCCTCCGCCCGTTGCAAGCCGTCTTCGCGGGTCCAAAATGACGAATCCGGCTTCCTCCAATCACAGCGTTGCATCAGGCCAAGATTCCCCCAGGGGGGGAAGCTGTGATTGGAGGAAGCCTGATTCGTCATTTCTGACGTCTGCAGAGGCTTCCGACGGCCAGAAGGAATCGCTGGAGCGGCATTCAGGATAAAAAGGTAAGTTTTTGAAGAAAACAGTGAAATGTCAATTTTGATGAATTAAAGTGTCCTGGTTTTTAATAGGTTTATTAAAAACCGGGCACTAATTCCTCAACATGGACCTTCACTTTAAAAGACAAGTTTTCGAAAAAAAGTTTTCCTTTCTTCCTCAGGTATTGCTTCAGACCTGAGAAAGAGAGGAAAATTCTCAAACTTTTCTTTATAGTTGAAAGAAATTTTATCAAACACCAGGGCTCTGCAGATAATCCCTATGTTAAATATGTCACTAATGAAGACCAATGAACAGACCCTGAGTGTTTGTTGGTGAGTGTGTGTATAACTATCTAATACTAAGTACCATGTAGCAATTTTATAAAGTCAGTCACTTCCTACTTCAAAATGAAAATTAGGAACACACACACAATCGGGCACAAACACACGCTCAGGCACACAGATAGGCACATTCATACACACAGACAGGCACACACAAAGACACACATTTAGACAGACCCATTCAGAGACATACACACTAAGAGACACAGACAGGCACACTCAAAGACACACAGATAGGCACACTCAAAGACACACTCAGACACACCCATTCAGCCTATTAGCAATCACAATCCTATCATGTCCAGGCAGCCAGTACATACTGAAATCTAAGTGATTCAAGCATATTCAGCCCTTTACCTGCTGGAATCACTCAGATTCCAGAATCTACAGGCTGCCTGATAGTGATAGCTGTAGTGGGGTGATAGGGGCTGTAGTGAGGGGATAGGGACTGCAGTGAGGTATAGAGGCTGTTGTGGGGGGATAGAGGCTGTACTGAGGGGCTGTAGTAGGAGGATAGGGGCTGTAGAAGGTGGGTAGAGGCTGTTGTGAGAAGATAGGGGCTGTAGTGAGAAAATAGAGGCTGTAGTGAGAAAATAGAGGCTGTAGTGAGAAAATAGAGGCTGTAGTGAGAAGATAGGGGCTGTAGTGAGGGGACGGGGGCTGTAGTGAGGGGACGGGGGCTGTAGTGAGGGGACGGGGGCTGTAGTGAGGGGACGGGGGCTGTAGTGAGGGGACGGGGGCTGTAGTGAGGGGACGGGGGCTGTAGTGAGGGGACGGGGGCTGTAGTGAGGGGACGGGGGCTGTAGTGAGGGGACGGGGGCTGTAGTGAGGGGACGGGGGCTGTAGTGAGGGGACGGGGGCTGTAGTGAGGGGACGGGGGCTGTAGTGAGGGGACGGGGGCTGTAGTGAGGGGACGGGGGCTGTAGTGAGGGGACAGGGGCTGTAGTGAGGGGACAGGGGCTGTATTGGGGGTATAGGGGTTATAGTAAGGAAAAAGGTGCTGTTGTGGGGGAATAGGGACTGTAGTGGGGGGATGGGGGCTGTAGAAGGTAGACAGAGGCTATAGGGGGATAGGTGCTGTAGTGAGGGGGTAGGGGCTGCAGTAGGATGATAGGGGCTGTAGAAGGTGGGTAGAGGCTGCAGTGAGTGGATAGGGGCTTTAGTGAGGGATAGGGGCTGTATTGGGGTACTAAAAAAAACTAAACTAAAATTATTTCCCCCCTCCCTGAGTCTTACCAGGGAGGGGGGAATCCTGAACTATGGTGCTCCTGTGGGATTTGGAGCTTGTTTCCCCGTCAGGGTCACCCTTAGCATTTGTGGGGCCCTGGGCATAACAAATTTGTGAGGCCCCCACCAGCCCTGCACACTTATTTAAATAGGCCCTGCATTTTAATGCAGAGCAACCCACAAACACAATTTTTATGTAACTTTACATGAAATATGAAGTATAATGAACTAATGTACTTATGCACTAATGTACTTATTTGGATAAATTTGGTCACACATACATACATATACACACATATACACATTCTCACACACACACACACACATACATACATGCATATACACACATGCATATACACACATACATACACATATATATATATATATATATATATATATATATATATATATATATATATATATATATATATATATATATATAACATAATTTATGCTTACCTGATAAATTTATTTCTCTTGTAGTGTATCCAGTCCACGGATCATCCATTACTTGTGGGATATTCTCCTTCCCAACAGGAAGTTGCAAGAGGATCACCCACAGCAGAGCTGCTATATAGCTCCTCCCCTCACTGCCATATCCAGTCATTCGACCGAAACAAGCCGAGAAAGGAGAAACCATAGGATGCAGTGGTGACTGTAGTTTAATTAAAATTTAGACCTGCCTTAAAAGGACAGGGCGGGCCGTGGACTGGATACACTACAAGAGAAATAAATTAATCAGGTAAGCATAAATTATGTTTCTCCAACATTGGTGTGTCCGGTCCACGGCGTCATCCTTACTTGTGGGATATTCTCTTCCCCAACAGGAAATGGCAAAGAGTCCCAGCAAAGCTGGCCATATAGTCCCTCCTAGGCTCCGCCCACCCCAGTCATTCTCTTTGCCGTTGCACAGGCAACATCTCCACGGAGATGGTTAAGAGTTTTTTGGTGTTTTAATGTAGTTTTTATTCTTCTATCGTTGCATATATCAATCATCAGGGGGGAACAAGGAGTTCCCTGGCGATGAAAGAAGTGACCAAAATAATTCAATGGGCGGAGGATCACTCCTGCCACTTGTCTGCGATCCACATCCCAGGAGTGGAAAATTGGGAAGCGGAATTTCTGAGTCGTCAGACATTCCATCCAGGGGAGTGGGAACTCCATCCGGAAATCTTTGCCCAAATAACTCAATTATGGGGCATTCCAGACATGGATCTGATGGCGTCTCGTCAGAACTTCAAGGTTCCTTGCTACGGGTCCAGATCCAGGGATCCCAAGGCGACCCTAGTAGATGCACTAGTAGCACCTTGGACCTTCAACCTAGCTTATGTATTCCCACCGTTTCCTCTCATTCCCAGGCTGGTAGCCAGGATCAATCAGGAGAGGGCCTCGGTGATCTTGATAGCTCCTGCGTGGCCACGCAGGACTTGGTATGCAGACCTGGTGAATATGTCATCGGCTCCACCATGGAAGGTACCTTTGAGACAGGACCTTCTTGTTCAGGGTCCATTCGAACATCCGAATCTGGTTTCCCTCCAACTGACGGCTTGGAGATTGAACGCTTGATTTTATCAAAGCGTGGGTTTTCTGATTCTGTAATAGATACTCTGATTCAGGCTAGAAAGCCTGTAACTAGAAAAATTTACCATAAAATATGGAAAAAATATATCTGTTGGTGTGAATCCAAAGGATTTCCATGGAACAAGATAAAAATTCCTAAGATTCTATCCTTTCTACAAGAAGGTTTGGAGAAAGGATTATCTGCAAGTTCTCTAAAGGGACAGATCTCTGCTTTATCTGTTTTACTGCACAAAAGACTGGCAGCTGTACCAGATGTTCAAGCATTTGTTCAGGCTCTGGTTAGGATCAAGCCTGTTTACAGACCTCTGACTCCTCCCTGGAGTCTAAATCTAGTTCTTTCAGTTCTTCAAGGGGTTCCGTTTGAACCTTTACATTCCATAGATATTAAGTTACTATCTTGGAAAGTTTTGTTTTTAGTTGCTATTTCTTCTGCTAGAAGAGTTTCAGAGTTATCTGCTCTGCAGTGTTCTCCGCCCTATCTGGTGTTCCATGCAGATAAGGTGGTTTTGCGTACTAAGCCTGGTTTTCTTCCTAAAGTTGTTTCTAACAAAAATATTAACCAGGAGATAGTTGTACCTTCTTTGTGTCCGAATCCAGTTTCAAAGAAGGAACGTTTGTTACACAATTTGGACGTAGTCCGTGCTCTAAAATTCTATTTAGAGGCTACTAAAGATTTCAGACAAACATCTTCCTTGTTTGTTGTTTATTCTGGTAAAAGGAGAGGTCAAAAAGCGACTGCTACCTCTCTTTCCTTTTGGCTTAAAAGCATCATCCGATTGGCTTATGAGACTGCCGGACGGCAGCCTCCTGAAAGAATCACAGCTCACTCCACTAGGGCTGTGGCTTCCACATGGGCCTTCAAGAACGAGGCTTCTGTTGACCAGATATGTAAGGCAGCGACTTGGTCTTCACTGCACACTTTTGCCAAATTTTACAAATTTGATACTTTTGCTTCTTCGGAGGCTATTTTTGGGAGAAAGGTTTTGCAAGCTGTGGTGCCTTCCGTTTAGGTAACCTGATTTGCTCCCTCCCTTCATCCGTGTCCTAAAGCTTTGGTATTGGTTCCCACAAGTAAGGATGACGCCGTGGACCGGACACACCAATGTTGGAGAAAACAGAATTTATGCTTACCTGATAAATTACTTTCTCCAACGGTGTGTCCGGTCCACGGCCCGCCCTGGTTTTTTAATCAGGTCTGATGAATTATTTTCTCTAACTACAGTCACCACGGTACCATATGGTTTCTCCTATATATATTTCCTCCTGTCCGTCGGTCGAATGACTGGGGTGGGCGGAGCCTAGGCGGGACTATATGGCCAGCTTTGCTGGGACTCTTTGCCATTTCCTGTTGGGGAAGAGAATATCCCACAAGTAAGGATGACGCCGTGGACCGGACACACCGTTGGAGAAAGTAATTTATCAGGTAAGCATAAATTCTGTTTTTCTCTTGTTAAGTGTATCCAGTCCACGGATCATCCATTACTTGTGGGATACCAATACCAAAGCTAAAGTACACGGATGATGGGAGGGACAAGGCAGGAACTTAAACGGAAGGAACCACTGCCTGTAGAACCTTTCTCCCAAAAACAGCCTCCGAAGAAGCAAAAATATCAAATTTGGAAAATTTGGAAAAAGTATGAAGCGAAGACCAAGTTGCAGCCTTGCAAATCTGTTCAACAGAGGCCTCATTTTTAAAGGCCCAGGTGGAAGCCACAGCTCTAGTAGAATGAGCTGTAATCCTTTCAGGAGGCTGCTGTCCAGCAGTCTCGTAGGCTAAACGGATTATACTCCGAAGCCAAAAGAAAGAGAGGTTGCCGAGGCCTTCTGACCTCTCCTCTGTCCAGAGTAAACAACAAACAGGTTAGATGTTTGGCGAAAATCTTTAGTAGCCTGTAAGTAAAACTTCAAGGCACGGACTACGTCTAGATTATGCAAAAGACGTTCCTTCTTTGAAGAAGGATTAGGACATAATGATGGAACAGCAATCTCTTGATTGATATTCTTGTCAGAAACCACCTTAGGTAAAAACCCAGGTTTTGTACGCAGAACAACTTTATCTGAATGAAAGATCAGATAAGGAGAATCACAATGTAAGGCAGATAACTCCGAGACTCTTCGAGCCGAGGAAATAGCCATCAGAAAAAGAACTTTCCATGAAAGAAGTTTGATATCAATAGAATGAAGGGGTTCAAACGGAACCCCTTGAAGAACTTTAAGAACCAAGTTTAAACTCCATGGAGGAGCAACAGGTTTAAACACAGGCTTAATTCTAACTAAAGCCTGACAAAATGCCTGAACGTCTGGAACTTCTGCCAGACGCTTGTGTAAAAGAATAGACAGAGCAGAAATCTGTCCCTTTAAAGAACTAGCTGATAATCCTTTGTCCAAACCCTCTTGGAGGAAGGACAATATCCTAGGAATCCTAACCCTACTCCATGAGTAATTCTTGGATTCACACCAATGAAAATATTTACGCCATATCTTGTGGTAAATTTTCCTGGTGACAGGCTTTCGTGCCTGTATTAAGGTATCGATTACTGACTTGGAGAAGCCACGCTTTGATAGGATCAATCGTTCAATCTCCATGAAGTCAGTCTCAGAGAAAGTAGATTCGGATGATTGAAAGGACCTTGTATTAGAAGGTCTTGTCTCAGAGGCAGAGTCCATGGTGGAAAGGATGACATGTCCACTAGGTCTGCATACCAGGTCCTGCGTGGCCACGCAGGCGCTATCAATATCACTGATGCTCTTTCCTGTTTGATTTTGGCAATCAGACGAGGGAGCAGAGGAAACGGTGGAAACACATAAGCCAGGTTGAAGAACCAAGGCGCTGCTAGAGCATCTATCAGTGCCGCTTCTGGGTCCCTGGACCTGGATCCGTAACAAGGAAGCTTGGCGTTCTGGCGAGACGCCATGAGATCCAATTCTGGTTTGCCCCAACGGAGAACCAATTGAGCAAACACCTCCGGATGGAGTTCCCATTCCCCCGGATGAAAAGTCTGACGACTTAGAAAATCTGCCTCCCAGTTCTCTACACCTGGGATATGGATCGCTGACAGGTGGCAAGAGTGAGTCTCTGCCCAGCGAATTATCTTGGAGACTTCTGACATCGCTAGGGAACTCCTGGTTCCCCCTTGATGGCTGATGTAAGCCACAGTCGTGATGTTGTCCGACTGAAATCTGATGAACCTCAGTGTTGCTAGCTGAGGCCAAGCCAGAAGAGCATTGAATATTGCTCTTAACTCCAGAATATTTATTGGGAGGAGTTTCTCCTCCTGAGTCCATGAACCCTGAGCCTTCAGGGAGTTCCAGACTGCACCCCAACCTAGAAGGCTGGCATCTGTTGTTACAATTGTCCAATCTGGTCTGCGAAAGGTCATACCCTTGGACAGATGGGCCCGAGATAACCACCAGAGAAGAGAATCTCTGGTTTCCTGATCCAGATTTAGTAGAGGGGACAAATCTGTGTAATCCCCATTCCATTGACTGAGCATGCATAATTGCAGCGGTCTGAGATGCAGGCGCGCGAATGGCACTATGTCCATCGCCGCTACCATTAAGCCGATTACTTCCATGCACTGAGCCACCGTGGGGCGCGGAATGGAGTGAAGAACACGGCAAGCATTTAGAAGTTTTGATAACCTAGACTCCGTCAGGTAAATTTTCATTTCTACAGAATCTATTAGAGTCCCTAGAAAGGAAACCCTCGTGAGAGGAGATAGAGAACTCTTTTCTTCGTTCACTTTCCACCCATGCGACCTCAGGAATGCCAGAACTATCTCTGTATGAGATTTGGCAATTTGAAAGCTTGACGCCTGTATCAGGATATCGTCCAGGTAAGGAGCCACCGCTATGCCTCCCGGTCTTAGGACCGCCAGAAGTGAGCCCAGAACCTTTGTAAAAATTCTTGGGGCTGTAGCCAACCCGAATGGAAGAGCTACAAATTGGTAATGCCTGTCTAGAAAGGCAAACCTCAGGAACTGATGATGATTCTTGTGAATCGGAATGTGAAGGTAGGCATCCTTTAAGTCCACTGTGGTCATGTACTGACCCTCTTGGATCATGGGTAAAATGGTTTGAATAGTTTCCATCTTGAATGACGGAACTCTGAGGAATTTGTTTAGGATCTTTAAATCCAAAATTGGTCTTTTTTGGGAACCACAAATAGATTTGAATAAAACCCCTGTCCTTGTTCCGTCCGCGGAACTGGATGGATCACTCCCATTACAAGGAGATCTTGTACGCAGCTTAGGAATGCCTCTTCCTTTATCTGGTTTGCAGATAATCTTGAAAGGTGAAATCTCCCTTGTGGAGGAGAAGCTTTGAAGTCCAGAAGATATCCCTGAGATATGATCTCCAACGCCCAGGGATCCTGAACATCTCTTGCCCACGCCTGGGCGAAGAGAGAGAGTCTGCCCCCTACTAGATCCGTTGTCGGATAGGGGGCCGCTCCTTCATGCTGTCTTAGAGGCAGCAGCAGGCTTTCTGGCCTGCTTGCCCTTGTTCCAGGACTGGTTAGGTTTCCAGGCCTGCTTGGATTGAGCAAAAGTTCCCTCTTGTTTTGAAGCAGAGGAAGTTGATGCTGCACCTGCCTTGAAATTTCGAAAGGCACGAAAATTAGACTGTTTGGTCTTTGATTTGGCCCTGTCCTGAGGAAGGGTTTGACCCTTACCCCCAGTAATGTCAGCAATAATTTCTTTCAAACCAGGCCCGAATAAGGTCTGCCCCTTGAAAGGAATGTTGAGTAATTTAAACTTTGAAGTCACATCAGCTGACCAGGATTTGAGCCATATCGCCCTACGCGCTTGGATGGCGAATCCGGAATTCTTAGCCGTTAGTTTAGTCAAATGAACAATGGCATCAGAAACAAATGAGTTAGCTAGCTTAAGAGTTCTAAGCTTGTCAACAATTTCAGTCAATGGAGCTGTATGGATGGCCTCTTCCAGGGCCTCAAACCAGAACGCCGCCGCAGCAGTGACAGGCGCAATGCATGCAAGGGGCTGTAAAATAAAACATTGTTAAATAAACATTTTCTTAAGGTAACCCTCTAATTTTTTTATCCATTGGATCTGAAAAAGCACAACTGTCCTCAACCGGGATAGTGGTACGCTTTGCTAAAGTAGAAACTGCTCCCTCCACCTTAGGGACAGTCTGCCATAAGTCCTGTGTAGTGGCATCTATTGGAAACATTTTTCTAAATATAGGAGGTGGGGAAAAGGGCACACCGGGCCTATCCCACTCCTTACTAATAATTTCTGTAAGCCTTTTAGGTATTGGAAAAACATCAGTACTCACCGGCACTGCATAGTATTTATCCAGCCTACACAATTTCTCTGGCACTGCAATTGTGTAACAGTCATTCAGAGCAGCTAATACCTCCCCAAGCAATACACGGAGGTTCTCAAGCTTAAATTTAAAATTAGAAATCTCTGAATCAGGTCTCCCCGATTCAGAGACGTCACCCACAGACTGAAGCTCTCCGTCCTCAGGTTCTGCATATTGTGACGCAGTATCAGACATGGCTCTTACAGCATCTACGCGCTCTGTATCTCGTCTAACCCCAGAGCTATCGCTCTTGCCTCTCAATTCAGGCAATCTGGATAATACCTCTGACAGGGTATTATTCATGAATGCAGCCATGTCCTGCAAAGTAATCGCTATGGGCGTCCCTGATGTACTTGGCGCCATATTAGCGTGCGTCCCTTGAGCGGGAGGCGAAGGGTCCGACACGTGGGGAGAGTTAGTCGGCATAACTTCCCCCTCGACAGACCCCTCTGGTGACAATTCTTTTATAGATAAAGACTGATCTTTACTGTTTAAGGTGAAATCAATACATTTAGTACACATTCTCCTATGGGGCTCCACCATGGCTTTTAAACATAATGAACAAGTATCCTCTGTTTCAGACATGTTTGTACAGACTAGCAATGAGACTAGCAAGCTTGGAAAACACTTTAAAGCAAGTTAACAAGCAATATAAAAAACGTTACTGTGCCTTTGAGAGAAACGCATTTTGACAAAATTTGAAATAACAGTGAAAAAAGGCAGTTACACTAACAAAATTTTTACAGTGTATGTAACAAGTCAGCAGAGCATTGCACCCACTTGCAAATTGATGATTAACCCCTTAATAACATAAACAGAATAATAAATGACAAAAAAGTTTTTTAAACAGTCACAACAACTTCCACAGTCTACTGTGATTGTTACCCTCCTCAAACACGACTTTGAAGCCTTTTGAGCCCTTCAGAGATGTCCTGGATCATGCAGGAAGAAGCTGAATGTCTCTGTCAGTATTTTTAGCTGCACAGAAAAGCACTAAAATAGGCCCTTCCCACTCATATTGCAACAGTGGAAAGCCTCAGGAACTGTTTCTAGGCAAAAATCAAACCAGCCATGTGGAAAAAAACTAGGCCCCAATAAGTTTTGTCACCAAACTTATATAAAAACGGTTAAACATGCCAGCAAACGTTTTATATTACACTTTTATAAGAGTATGTATCTCTATTAATAAGCCCGATACCAGTCGCTATCACTGCATTTAAGGCTTTACTTACATTAATCCGGTATCAGCAGCATTTTCTAGCAAATTCCATCCCTAGAAAAATATTAACTGCACATACCTTATTGCAGGAAAACCTGCACGCCATTCCCTCTCTGAAGTTACCTCACTCCTCAGAATATGTGAGAACAGCAATGGATCTTGGTTACTTCTGCTAAGATCATAGAAATCACAGGCAGATTCTTCTTCTAATGCTGCCTGAGATGAAACAGTACACTCCGGTACCATTTAAAAATAACAAACTTTTGATTGAAGTTAAAAAACTAACTATAATACACCACTCTCCTCTTACTACGTCCATCTTTGTTGAGCGTTGCAAGAGAATGACTGGATATGGCAGTGAGGGGAGGAGCTATATAGCAGCTCTGCTGTGGGTGATCCTCTTGCAACTTCCTGTTGGGAAGGAGAATATCCCACAAGTAATGGATGATCCGTGGACTGGATACACTTAACAAGAGAAATATATATATATATATATATATATATATATATATATATATATATATATATATATATACATACACATACACATACACATACACATACACATACACATACACACACACACACACACACACACACACACACACACACACATATACACACATACACAATTCAACATAATTACAACCTCATCAAATTACTGCCAAAAAAATAAGTTATACACTCCCAATGCAATGACACACATGAAATCATTAACCCATAGAAAATCACTGTGATACACATGCTGATTATACTATGTAACATCACTTTCATACCTTATTTAATTTTACACAATTTAATTTATCCACATTAAAGCAGATTTTGAATTTCTACCAACTTTCAAAATGGTGACTATAAGGACTATTCTGCCTTTTGTTCAGCACAGGCATTATATGTCCACAATAGACTTACAGGATGCATATCTTCATATTCGGATTCATCCAGATCATTATAAGTTTCTGAGATTCTCTTTTCTAAACAAGTATTACCAATTTGTCGCTCTGCCTTTTGGCCTAGCGACAGCTCCAAGAATCTTTTCAAAGGTGCTCGGTGCCCTACTCTCTGTAATCGGAGAGCGGGCTATTGCGGTGTTTCCTTATTTAGACAATATCTGGGTACTAGCTCAGTCTTTACATTCTGCAGAATCTCACACAAATCAACTAGTGTTATTTCGAAAACATGGTTGGAGGATCAATTTACCAAAAAGTAATTTGATTCCTTAGACAAGGGTCACCTTTTTAGGTTTCCAGATATATTCAGTGTCCATGACTCTGTCTCTAACAGACAAGAGACATTCTAAAATTGGTTGCAGCCTGTCGGAACCTTCAGTTTCAATCATTTCCTTCAGTAGCTACTGTATGTGCATGGAAGTTTTAGGTCTCATGACTGCAGCATGGGACGCGATCCCCTTTGCTCGTTTTCATATGAGACCTCTCCAGCTTTGTATGCTGAACCAATGGTGCAGGGATTATACAAGGATATCACAATTAATATCCTTAAATCCCAATGTTCGACTATCTCTGACTTGGTGGTTAAATCACCATTGTTTAGTTCTAGGGGCCTCTTTTGTTCGTCCAACCTGGAATGTGATCACAACAGATGCGAGTCTTTCAGGTTGGGGAGCTGTTTGGGGATCTCTGACAGCACAAGGGGTTTGGAAATCTCAAGAAGCGAGATTACCAATCAATATTTTGGAACTCTGTGCGATTCTCAGGGCTCTTCAGATTTGGCCTCTGTTGAAGAGAGAACCGTTCATTTGTTTTCAGACAGACAATATCACAGCTGTGGCATATGTCAATCATCAGGGTGGGACTCACAGTCTCCAAGCTATGAAGGAAGTATCCCGGATACTTGCTTGGGCGGAATCCAGCTCCTGTCTAATTTCTGCGGTTCATATCCCAGGTATAGACAATTGGGAAGCGGATTATCTCAGCCGCCAGACTTTACATCCGGGGGAGTGGTCCCTCCATCCAGATGTGTTTTCTCAGGTTGTTCAGAAACTTCCCAGGTACCTGTTATCAACCTTTTTATATTTTCCCGCCTCTTCTTCTTCTTCTTCCAAGAGTGATCTCCAAAATCATCGTGGAGCAATCGTTTGTGTTGCTGGTGGCTCCAGCATGGCCTCACAGGTTTTGGTATGCGGATCTTGTTCGGATGTCCAGTTGCCAACCTTGGCCACTTCCATTAAGGCCGGACCTTCTGTCTCAAGGTCCGTTTTTCCATCAGGATCTCAAATCATTAAATTTGAAGGTATAGAAATTGAACGCTTAGTGCTTAGTCATAGAGATTTCTCTGACTCAGTGATTTACTATGTTTTTCAGGCTCATAAATCTGTTTCTAGAAAGATTTATTATCGAGTTTGGAAGACTTATATTTCATGGTGTTCTTCTCATAAATTCTCTTGGCATTCTTTTAGAATTCCTAGAATTGTACAGTTTCTTCAGGATGGTTTGGATAAGGGTTTGTCTGCAAGTTCCTTGAAGGGGACAAATCTCTGCTCTTTCTGTTTTATTTCACAGAACGATTGTTAAGCTTCCTGATATTCACTGTTTTGTACAGGCTTTGGTTCGTATCAAGCCTGTCCTCCTTGGAGTCTTAATTTGGTTTTGAAGGCTTTACAGACTCCTCCATTTGAGCCTATGCATTCTTTGGACATTAAACTACTTTCTTGGAAAGTGTTGTTCCTTTTGGCCATCTCTTCTGCTAGAAGAGTTTCTGAATTATCTGCTCTTTCTTGTGAATCTCCTTTTCTGATTTTTCATTAGGATAAGGCGGTTTTGCAGACTTTATTTAAATTCTTACCTAAGGTTGTGAATTCTAACAATATTAATAGAGAAATTGTTGTCCCTTCCTTGTGCCCTAATCTTAAGAATTCTATGGAGAGATCCTTACATTCTTTGGATGTGGTAAGAGCTTTGAAATATGTTGAAGTTACTAAAGATTTCAGAAGACTTCTAGTCTATTTGTTATCTTTTCTGGTCCTCGGAAAGGTCAGAAGGCTTCTGCCATTTCCTTGGCATCGCGGTTAAAGCTTTTGATTCATCAAGCTTATTTAGAGTTGGGTCAAGCCCCGCCTCAGAGAATTACAGCTCATTCTACTAGATCAGTCTCCACTTCGTGGACTTTTAAGAATGAAGCTTCAGTTGATCAGATTTGCAAAGCGGCGACTTGGTCCTCTTTGCATACATCTACTAAATTCAACCTTTTTGATGTATTTGCTTCTTCGGAAGCAGTTTTTGGTAGAAAAGTTCTTCAGGCAGCTGTTTCAGTTTGATTCTTCTGCTTATGTTTTAAGTTTTTTCCTTTCATTTATGAGAATAAACTTATATTTTGGGTTGTGGACTAATTTTCTTCAGCGGAAAATGGCTGTTTTTATTTTATCCCTCCCTCTCTAGTGACTCTTGCGTGGAGTTCCACATCTTGGGTATTGCTATCCCATACGTCACTAGCCCATGGACTCTTGCCAATTACATGAAAGAAAACATAATTTATGTAAGAACTTAGCTGATTCATTTCTTTCATATTGGTAAGAATCCATGAGGCCCACCCTTTTTTATGGTGGTTATGATTTTTTTGTATAAAGCACAATTATTTCCAAATTCCTTTTTTGATGCTTTTTACTCCTTTCTTTATCACCCCACTACTTGGCTATTCGTTAAACTGAATTGTGGGTGTGGCAAGGGGTGTATTTATAGGCATTTTGAGGTTTGGGAAACTTTGCCTCTCCTGGTAGGATTGTATATCCCATACGTCACTAGCTCATGGACTCTTGCCAATATGAAAGAAATTAATTTATCAGGTAAGTTCTTACATAAATTGTTTTTTCCTTGGCTTATTTTCATTGAATATTAAAATCTTTGAAACTTATCTATACAAATTTATTTACTGTTTCACATGTCTGATATGGAGCAAGAGCCTGCTTGCACAAATTGCAGCTCCTATGCAATTTTTTTTTCTTCATGTGTCAAGAAAACCTTGCAAAATAAGGATAACATTTTTTAAGCCTAATGTCTCTTAGGATGATGCTCTTAAAATAATACCTCAGCTTTCTCCTGCTACGTCCCAAACCTCAATGGTGTCACATGCAGTGCCCTGCGGCTCCTCTATAACTACTAGTGGAGTTTATTTAAACACAGAAATTGCTGCCAATGTATCTTCAGCGTTATCTGCAACATTAGCTGCCATTCCCATATTACAGGGAAAACGCAAGAGGACATCTAGAAATTCAGAAACTAAGGTAACTGTCCTCGGTTCTGCTTCCCAAGTTGCCCTGTCTCATAAGTCTGATGAGGAAGATACATCAGGACTTTCTGAGGGTGAAATCTCAGATTTGGACAGTATAATTCCTTCTTCTGAGACTGAGGTGGTGTCCTTCAGATTTAAGCTTGAACACCTTTGTGTATTGTTAATCAAGGTTTTAGCTACTTTAGATGAGTCCGATACCCCTGTCGTTGTCACTCCTAAGAAATCTAGTAAACTTAATAATAGTTTCTATGATGAACCTGTGCCAGACCGTGCTAAGGAGATTATCTCACTGGAATAGAAGAAACCAGGGGTATCTTTTCCCCCCATTTCCTATTTTTAAGAAAATGTTTCCTGTTGAGGACTCAGACACTTGGTATACTGTACCCAAAGTTGAAGGGGCCATTTCCTCTCTGGCAAAGAGAACCACTATTCGTTTGAGGATAGCTGCTCTTTTAAGCATTGGATTGACAAAAAGCAGGAAGCGTATTTGAAATTTTTTTTGTTTATCAAGGTCTCCAATGGCAACCTGCAGTGTGTATTGCCACTGTGACTTGTGCGGAATCTTATTGATTCAACACCTTGTCTGATTCTCTTCAAGTAGAGACTTCCTTGGATGAAATTCAAGGTAGGATTATTCCTGAGATTTGCCTTTCTCGACAAACATTTTCCAGTTCGTGGCCCTACCATTTGGTCTAGGCACGGCTACCATCATTTTTTTCAAAGGTTCTGGGGGCTCTTTTGGCAGTGATCCGTTCTCGTGGAATTGCTGTGGCACCCTACCTGGACAACCTATTGGTTCAGGCGCCATCTTTTCAACAAGCAAAATCTCACAGAGAGATATTGTCTTTTCTTTGTTCCCACGGATGGAATGTGAATCTGGAAAAAGCTCCCTTTCCCCTGCTACAAGAGTAGTGTTCTTAGGGACCATAATAGATTTTCTATTGATGAAGATTTTTCTGACAGAGATCAGGAAAAACAAAATCATTTCCTCTTGCCTCTCTTCAGGCTACTGCTCATCCTTCAGTGGCTCAATGTATGGAGGTAATCAGTCTGATGGTGGCTTTCATGGACATCATTCCTTTTGCTCGAGTCCATTTGAGAGCTCTCCAGTTGTGCATGCTCAGACAATGGAATGGCGACCATGCGGATCTATCTCAGAGAATAGTTAGATCAGTCGTGAAGGGAATCTATCCCGTGGTGGATTTCTCAGGGCAAATGCTTTTGGAGACCTTCCTGGGTGATCGTGACCACGGACGCCAGCCTGCTGGGTTTGGGAGCAGTCTGGAACTCGTTAAAAGCTCAGGGCCTCTGGACTCGGGAGGAGTCTGCTATTCCCATCTACATCTTGGAGTTGAGGGCGATTTACAATGCTCTATTGGCTTGGCCTCAGTTGTCCTCAGCCCAGTTTATCAGGTTCCAGTCAGACAACATAACCTCTGTGGCTTACATCAATCACCAGGGAGTAACTTGGAGTTCCTTAGCCATGAAGGAGGTTACTCGGATTCTTCAGTGGGCAGAGACCCACAGTTGCTGTCTATCTGCCATCCACATTCTAGGAGTAGACAACTGGGAAGCGGATTTTCTAAACAGGCAGATTTTCATCCCGGGAAGTGAGAACACTATCCGGAGGTGTTTTCCTGCTTAGTCCTCAATTGGGGGGCGCCGGAGTTAGATTTGATGGCGTCCCTTCAGAACGCCAAGCTTCCAAGGTACGGTTCATGGTCAAGAGATCCGCAGGCCCTTCTAATAGATGCTCTGGCGGTTCCTTGGGTTTTTAGGTTGGCATACGTGTTTCCTCCGTTTGCTCTCCTTCCACGAGTCATTGCTCGTATTAAACAGGAGAGGGCGTCAGTGATTCTAATAGCCCCTGCGTGGCCGTGCAGGATCTGGTTTGCAGACCTAGTGGAGATGTCATCTCTCCCACCTTGGAGACTACCTCTGAGGAAGGACCTCCTGATTCA
>NC_069500.1:159228098-159243098 GCF_027579735.1 Bombina bombina
TTCTGCAGTATGTAAAGACTGAGCTAGTACCCAGATATCGTCCAAATAAGGAAACACCACAATACCCTGTTCTCTCATTACAGATAGTAGGGCACCCAGAACCTTTGAAAAGATTCTTGGAGCTGTTGCTAGGCCAAATGGAAGAGCAACAAATTGGTAATGCTTGTCTAGAAAAGAGAATCTCAGAAACTGAAAGTGTTCTGGATGAATCGGAATATGAAGGTATGCATCCTGCAAGTCTATTGTGGACATATAATGTCCTCGCTGAACAAAAGGCAGAATAGTCCTTATAGTCACCATCTTGAAAGTTGGTACTCTTGCATAACGATTCAAAATTTTTAGATCCAGAACTGGTCTGAATAAATTTTCTTTCTTCGGTACAATGAATAGGTTTAAATAAAACCTCAAACCTTGTTCCTGAGGAGGAACTGGCATGATTACCCCGAAGTCTCCAGCTCTGAAACACACTTCAGAAAAGCCTGAGCTTTTACTGGATTTACAGGGATGCGTGAGAGAAAAAATCTTCTCACAGGTGATCTTACTTTGAATCCTATTCGATACCCTTGATAGACAATGCTCTGAATCCAATGATTTTGGACAGATTTTATCCAAAAATCCTTGAAAAACCTTAATGAGCTGGCATGAGGGCCGCACCTTCATGCGGATTTAGGGGCTGACTTTGGTTTCCTAAATGGCTTGGATTTATTCCAATTTGAGGAAGGCTTCCAATTGGAAGCAGATTCCTTGGGGGAAGGATTAAGTTTTTGTTCCTTATTCTGACGAAAGGAACGAAAACGGTTAGAAGCCTTAGATTTACCCTTAGGTTTTTTATCCTGAGGCAAAAAAACTCCTTTTCCCCCCAGTGATAGTTGAAATAATAGAATCCAACTAAGAACCAAATAAATTATTACCTTGGAAAGAAAGAGATGGTAATCTAGATTTAGATGTCATATCAGCATTCCAAGATTTAAGCCACAAAACTCTTTTAGCTAAAACAGCTAAAGACATGGATCTAACATCAATTTTGATAATATAAAAAAATGGCATCACAAATAAAATGATTAGCATGTTGCAGTAAGCGAGCAACGCTAAATATGTCAGAATCCAATTCGTGTTGCGCTAAATTTTCCAACCAGAAAGTTGATGCAGCCGCAACATCAGCCAAAAAATAGCAGGTCTGAGAAGATGACCTGAATATAAATAGGCCTTCCTTAGATAAGATTCAAGCTTCCTATCTAAAGGATCCTTAAAGGAAGTACTATCTTCCATAGGAATAGTGGTACGTTTAGCAAGAGTAGAAATAGCCCCATCAACTTTGGGGATTTTTTCCCTAAACTCTATAGATTTTGCTGGTAAAGGATACAATTTTTTAAACCTTGAAGAAGGAATAAAAGTACCTGGCTTATTCCATTCCCTAGAAATCATATCAGAAATAGCCTCAGGAATGGGAAAACCCCCTGGGGAAACCACAGGAGGTTTAAAAACAGCATTTAAACGTTTATTAGACTGAACGTCAATAGGACTGGTTACCTCAATATCCAAAGTAATTAACACTTCTTTTAATAAAGAACGCATATACTCTATTTTAAATAAAAAAGTAGATTTGTCAGTGTCAATGTCTGAGGAAGGATCTTCTGTTTCAGATAGATCCTCATCAGAAGAGGGTGAATTATGTTGTTGGTCATTTGAAATTTCATCAGCTAAATGAGAAGTTTTAAAAGACCTTTTACATTTATTAGAAGGTGGAAATGCAGACAAAGCCTTCATTATAGAATCAAAAACAAATTCTTTAAAATTTACAGGTATATCATGCACATTAGAAGTTGAAGGAACTGCAACTGGCAATGTACTATTACTGATGGAAACACTATCTGCATGTAAAAGTTTATCATGACAACTATTACAAATGACATTCGGTGGAATAATTTCTACAACTTTACAACAAATGCACTTAGCTTTGGTAGAACCGATATCAGGCAGCAATGTTCCAGCAGAAACTTCTGAGTCAGGATCAGATTGGGACATCTTGCACAATGTAAGAGAAAAAACAACATATAAAGCAAAATTATCTATTTCCTTATATGACAGTTTCAGTAATGGGAAAAAATGCAATAGTATAGGCCTCTGAAAGCAAAAAGCAAGAGGCAAACAAACAAGGGGTATTGAAATGATGAAAAAAATTTGGCGCCAAGTATGACGCACAACGTAACGTAAAAAATGACCGGAAATGACACACTTGCGTCACTAATGACGCCGCTGTGTGAAAGGTCTCGGCGTCGCGTATGACGCCGGAAATGACGAAGTTGCGTCATAAACTTACTTTCTCTTGTAAGGTGTATCCAGTCCACGGGTTTATCCATTACTTGTGGGATATTCTCCTTCCCAACAGGAAGTTGCAAGAGGACACCCACAGCAGCACTGTCTATATAGCTCCTCCCCTAACTGCTACTCCCAGTCATTCTCTTGCAACTCTCGACAAGAAAGGAAGTATCAAGAGATATGTGGTGACTTAGTGTAGGTTTACCTTCAATCAAGAGTTTGTTATTTTTAAACGGTACCGGCGTTTTACTGTTTTACTCTCAGGCAGAAATTAGAAGAAGAATTCTGCCTGGAGGTTTGATGATCTTAGCGGTTTGTAACTAAGGTCCATTGCTGTTCTCACACATAACTGAAGAATATGGGAAAACTTCAGTTGGGGGAACGGTCTGCAGATTACCTGCTTTGAGGTATGTTCAGTATTTCTATTTCTAGAGAGATGAATAAGTTCTAGAAAATGCTGACAGAGCCTTGTGTATTTGAGGTAAGCCTGATGCAGTGATTTAACAGCGACTGGGATCATGCTTACATAACAGGGTAATACTCATGTTAATATTCATATTGCTTAGTGACAAAACGTTTACATGATTTCATAAATAGGACGTTTTTTCTCTGAGGAAGATAAGTCTTTATTTGGGGCCTAGTTTCCACATGGCTAGTCAGATACTCCTAGGAATATTTTCTTAAGGCCCCTCTGACTTCCAGTACATGGTGGGAGGGGCCTATTTTAGCGCTCTAGATGCGCAGTTTTAATTCAGACCGAGACATCCAGCTTCCCTAGAAGAGTCCTCTGGCATCTGAGAACCATTTCAAAGGGGTTATTTCTGCACAAAATTGCATTTGAGGGCAGGTAGGAGCCTCAGCAGAGCTGTGGCACGGTGCTCAATTGACTTTTAACGTTTTTTTAATCCGGTTTGGGGCCTAAGGGGTTAATCATCCATTTGCAAGTGGGTGCAATGTTGCTTTAGTCCCTTACTCACACTGTAAAAATTTCAAAGACTTTACTGTATTTTTACACTGTTTTGCAGTTTAAGTGCTACTTTTTTTCTCTTAAAGGCACGGTAACGTTTTTGTTTAATTGCTGTTTCACCTTTATTAAAGTGTTTTCCAAGCTTGCTTGTCTCATTACTAGTCTGTTAAACATGTCTGACATAGAGGAAACTCCTTGTTCAATATATTTGGAAGCCTTGGTGGAACCCCCTCTTAGAATGTGTACCAAATGTACTGAAATTTCTATAAACTATAAAGACCATATTATGGCGCTTAAAGATTTATCTCCAAGGGATTCTCTGACTGAAAGAGGGAGATTATGCCATCTAACTCTCCCCATGTGTCAGAACCTATAACTCCCGCTTAAGTGACACCAAGTACATCTAGCACGTCTAATTCTTTTACCTTACAGGACATGGTGGCAGTTATGAATGCTACCCTCACAGAGGTATTCTCCAAACTGCCAGGGCTACAAGGAAAACGAGACAGCTCTGGGGCTAGAACTAATACAGAGCTTTCTGATGCTTTATTGCCTGTGTCCGATATACCCTCACAATACTCAGAAGCCGAGGCAGGTGAGCTTCTATCTGTGGGTGACTTTTCAGATTCAGGGAAGGCGTTACTTCAGTCTGATTCTGAAATGACAGCATTTAAATTTAAGCTTGAACACCTCCGCTTATTGCTTAGGGAGGTTTTAGCGACTCTGGATGACTGTGACCCCATTGTGGTTCCAGAGAAATTGTGTAAAATGGACAAATACTTTGCAGTGCCTGTTTACACTGATGTTTTTCCAGTCCCTAAGAGGTTTTCGGAAATTATTACTAAGGAATGGGATAGACCAGGTGTGCTGTTCTCTCCCCCTACTGCTTTCAAAAAGATGTTTCCCATAGATGCCACCATACGGGACTCGTGGCAGACGGTTCCTAAGGTGGAGGGAGCAGTCTCTACCCTAGCTAAGCGTACAACTATCCCCGTCAAGGACAGTTGTGCTTTCCTAGATCCTATGGATAAAAAAATTGGAGGGTCTCCTTAAGAAAATTTTTATACATCAAGGTTTTATTCTCCAGCCTCTTGCATGCATTGCCCCAGTTACTGCTGCAGCGGCCTTTTGGTTTGAGTCTCTTGAGGAGGCTCTACAGGTGGATACCCCTTTAGACGATATTCTAGACAGGATTAAAGCTCTTAAGTTAGCTAACTCCTTTATTTCTGATGCCATTTTTCATTTAGCCAAGCTAACGGCTAAGAATTCAGGTTTTGGCATTTTTGGCGCGTAGGGCGCTATGGCTTAAGTCCTGGTCAGCTGAAATTACTTCAAAGTCTAAGCTTCTTAACATCCCCTTCAAGGGACAGACCCTATTCGGGCCCGGTCTGAAGGAGATCATTTCTGATATTACTGGAGGTAAAGGTCACGCCCTTCCTCAGGATAGGTCCTATGAATTAAGGACCAAACAGAATAATTTTCGTTCCTTTCGAAACTTCAAGAGTGGCGCAGCTTCAGTTTCCTCTAATGCAAAACAAGAGGGAAATTTCGCCCAGCCCAACCAGTCTGGAGACCTAACCAGGCTTGGAACAAAGGGAAGCAGGCCAAGAAACCTGCGGCTGCCTCTAAGACAGCATGAAGGAGTAGCCCCCGATCCGGGACCGGATCTAGTGGGGGGCAGACTTTCTCTCTTCGCCCAGGCTTGGGCAAGAGACGTCCAGGATTACCTGGGTATTAGAGATTGTTTCCCAGGGATATCTTCTGGACTTCAAAGCTTTATCTCCAAAGGGGAGATTTCATCTCTCACAATTATCTGTAAACCAGATAAAGAGAGAGGCATTCTTAAGTTGTGTTCAAGACCTACTGGTTATGGGAGTGATCCACCCAGTTCCAAGGGAGGAACAGGGGCAGGGCTTCTATTCAAATCTGTTTATAGTTCCCAAAAAAGAGGGAACTTTCAGACCAATCTTGGATCTCAAGATCCTAAACAAATTTCTCAGGGTCCCATCCTTCAAGATGGAGACTATCCGAACCATCCTCCCTATGATCCAGGAGGGTCAATATATGATTACCGTGGACTTAATGGATGCTTATCTCCACATTCCGTTTCACAGGGATCATCATCATTTCCTCAGGTTTGCCTTCTTAAACAGGCATTACCAGTTTGTGGCTCTTCCCTTCGGGTTAGCCACGGCACCAAGAATCTTTACGAAGGTTCTAGGGTCCCTACTGGCCGTTCTAAGGCCACGGGGCATAGCGGTGGCTCCTTACTTAGACGACATTCTGATACAGGCATCGACTTTTCAAATCGCAAAGTCCCATACGGACATTGTTCTGGCCTTTCTGAGGTCTCACGGGTGGAAGGTGAACGAAGAAAAGAGTTCTCTCTCCCCTCTCACAAGAGTTTCCTTCCTAGAAACACTGATAGATTCAGTAGAAATGAAAATTTTTCTGACAGAGGTCAGGTTATCAAAGCTTCTAACTTCCTGCCGTGTTCTTCATTCCACTTCTTGGCCGTCAGTGGCTCAGTGTATGGAAGTAATCGGCCTAATGGTAGCGCAATGGACATAGTTCCGTTTGCCCGCCTACATCTCAGACCACTGCAACTTTGCATGCTCAATCAGTGGAATGGGGATTACAGAGATTTGTCCCCTCTGCTAAATCTGGATCAGGAGACCAGGGATTCTCTTCTCTGGTGGTTATCTCGGGTCCATCTGTCCAGGGGAATGAGTTTCCGCAGGCCAGAGTGGACTATAGTGACGACAGATGCCAGCCTTCTGGGCTGGGGGGCAGTCTGGAACTCCCTGAAGGCTCAGGGTTCGTGGACTCAGGAGGAAGCCCTCCTTCCGATAAACATTCTGGAACTGAGAGCGATATTCTTCAGACTTGGCCTCAACTAGCTGCGGTCAGGTTCATCAGATTTCAGTCGGACAATATCACGACTGTAGCCTATATCAACCATCGGGGGGAACAAGAAGCCCCCTGGCAATGTTGGAGGTTTCAAAGATAATTCTATGGGCAGAGGTTCACTCTTGCCATCTCTCAGCTATCCATATCCCAGGAGTAGAGAACTGGGAGGCGGATTTTCTAAGTTGGCAGACTTTTCATCCGGGGGAGTGGGAGCTCCATCCGGAGGTATTTGCCCAGCTGATTCAACTATGGGGCAAACCAGAACTGGATCTGATGGCGTCACGTCAGAACGCCAAGCTTCCTTGTTACGGGTCCAGGTCAAGGGATCCTCAGGCAGCGCTGATAGATGCTCTAGCAGTGCCCTGGTCCTTCAGCCTGGCTTATGTGTTCCCACCATTTCCTCTCCTCCCTCGTCTGATTGCCAAGATCAAGCAGGAGAGAGCTTCGGTGATTTTGATAGCACCTGCGTGGCCATGCAGGACTTGGTATGCAGATCTGGTGGACATGTCATCCTTTCCACCATGGACTCTGCCGCTGAGGCAGGACCTTCTACTCCAAGGTCCATTCAAACATCCAAATCTAATTTCTCTGCGGCTGGCTGACTGGAGATTGAACGCTTGATTTTATCAAAACGTGGTTTCTCCGAGTCGGTCATTGATACCTTAATTCAAGCTCGAAAGCCTGTCACCAGGAAAATCTATCATAAGATATGGTGTAAATATCTTCATTGGTGTGAATCCAAGGGTTACTCATGGAGTAAAGTCAGGATTCCTAGGATATTATCCTTTCTCCAAGAAGGATTGGAGAAGGGATTGTCAGCTAGTTCCTTAAAGGGACAGATTTCTGCTCTGTCTATTCTTCTGCACAAGCGTCTGGCAGATGTTCCAGACGTTCAGGCATTTTGTCAGGCTTTAGTTAGAATCAAGCCTGTGTTTAAACCTGTTGCTCCGCCATGGAGTTTAAATTTAGTTCTTAAAGTTCTTCAAGGGGTTCCGTTTGAACCTCTGCATTCCATAGATATCAATCTTTTATCTTGGAAAGTTCTGTTTTTGGTAGCTATCTCTTCGGCTCGAAGAGTTTCAGAGTTATCTGCCTTAAAGTGTGATTCCCCTTATCTGATCTTCCATGCAGATAAGGTAGTTTTGAGTACCAAACCTGGGTTTCTTCCTAATGTAGTATCTAATAAGAATATCAATCAGGAGATTGTTGTTCCGTCACTGTGTCCTAATCCTTCTTCAAAGAAGGAACGTCTATTACACAATCTTGACGTGGTTCGTGCTCTAAAGTTTTATTTACAAGCTACTAAGGATTTTCGTCAAACATCTGCATTGTTTGTTGTCTACTCTGGACAGAGGAGAGGCCAAAAGGCTTCGGTATCTTCTCTTTCTTTTTGGCTGAGAAGCATAATCTGTTTACGTTATGAGACTGCTGGCCAGCAGCCTCCTGAAAGAATTGCAGCTCATTCCACTAGAGCGGTAGCTTCCACATGGGCTTTTAAAAATGAGGCCTCTGTTGAACAGATTTGTAAAGCGGCGACTTGGTCTTCGCTTCATACTTTTTCTAAATTCTACAAATTTGATACTTTTGCTTCCTCGGAGGCTATTTTTGGGAGAAAGGTCTTGCAGGCAAGACCTTTAAGTTCCTGCCTTGTCCCTCCCTTCATCCGTGTCCCTCCCTTCATCCGTGTCCTAAAGCTTTGGTATTGGTATCCCACAAGTAATAGATGAACCCGTGGACTGGATACACCTTACAAGAGAAAACAAAATTTATGCTTACCTGATAAATTTCTTTCTCTTGTGGTGTATCCAGTCCACGGCCCGCCCTGTCACTTTAAGGCAGGTGTTTTTTATTTTTAAACTACAGTCACCACTGCACCCTATAGTTTCTCCTTTTTTCTTGCTTGTCTTCGGTCGAATGACTGGGGGTGGCAGTTAGGGGAGGAGCTATATAGACAGCTCTGCGGTGGGTGTCCTCTTGCAACTTCCTGTTGGGAAGGAGAATAGCCCACAAGTAATGGATGAACCCGTGTACTGGATACACCACAAGAGAGAGAAATTTATCAGGTAAGCATAAATTATGTTTATTCGCGCCAAAAAAAATTTGACGCACCCGCGGGACTAATACCCGCAATTTCTTAAAAATGTTTACATTCCCAAATATGAAACTGGCAGAGGGAAATACATGAACCTGACTCATGGCAAATATAAGTACAATACATATATTTAGAACTTTATATAAATGCATAAAGTGCCAAACCATAGCTGAGAGTGTCTTAAGTAATGAAAACATACTTACCAAAAGACACCCATCCACATATAGCAGATAGCCAAACCAGTACTAAAACAGTTATTAGTAGAGGTAATGGTAAATTGAGAGTATATCGTCGATCGGAAAAGGGAGGTAGGAGATGAATCTCTACGACCGATAACAGAGAACCTATGAAATAGACCCCCGTTAGGGAAATCATCATATTCAAATAAGTGATACTCCCTTCACATCCCTCTGACATTCGCTGTACTCTGAGAGGAATCGGGCTTCAACAATGCTGTGAAGCGCATATCAACGTAGAAATCTTAGCACAAACTTACTTCACCACCTCCATAGGTGGCAAAGTTTGTAAAACTGAATTGTGGGTGTGGTGAGGGGTGTATTTATAGGCATTTTGAGGTTTGGGAAACTTTGCCCCTCCTGGTAGTATTGTATATCCCATATGTCACTAGCTCATGGACTCTTGCCAATTACATGAAAGAAAATGCAGTACATATGAGTTCCACAAAGAGTAAAATACATCACTAGACAAGACTACCCAACATACAACAATTTGTACAAGGCAAAGAAAAGAAACTGAAGAAAAATAATAAAGAAAAAGACAAAGAGAAGAAAAGGTTTGATTCCTAGGATATATTTAAGTGCATAGTAGAAAGTAGTGCCATGAGTAAAAGTGCAGCGAGTCCTACAGTACATGGTGGAGAATGTTAACTACGGTCTAGATCCTTATAGACAGAGGTAGTAAAGTAACATACAGATAGCAACTAGGAAAATACATTGCATTTCATGTAAATAGAAGCGATAGGGTTTCTCAGATTAACCAAGGAGACACCGAGATCAAGGTCGAACACTTATATGTGTGACTGGTTTGTTATGCACAATACTGGTAAATGGATGCAAATCAAGCCATGTAGGTGATACATGTAAACTCGGGTATGGACAGAGTAAGTCATATATAACACAAAAGTAATAGAGGACAGATCCATAACATTTCAGAGATATATAGTACATGCACTATAAAGAAATCAAAGGAACCACAAAGAATGGACATGGTTTAGACTGTTAAAACTATAAAAAAAACTGACTCTTTCCTCACTAGAGGCATCCTCCCATATCACTGGGCATATTCATGGTAAAATAGGTTTATGTACAGTAATAAAGGTTACCACCACTGTTGGAGACGGATTTATGTAATATACTGTTAAAACCAGCGTGTTGCAGGCCCACCTTGTTACAGTGTGTAAATCATTGATGTGTTGACACCCAAATCAGAAACATAATATGCCTATATTTCTAAGGCTAAGAGTGCGTGGATAGTAACAAAGCTAGGCCCAAGGGTTGTAGAGGCCCAGACGTTAGTGTGCCCAGAGTGCCTGCAGGCTGCAATTACGTTGCGGGACATGCTTTGAGCCGCATTGACAGAGAGTCAGGAGCAATCCATACAGATGTACTTACCTCCGTAAGAGTTTATAAGAGGTAGTCAGCGGTGAACAGATTAAGCACTGAGCCGCCCTTAAATACCCTGTCGGTGCCTGGCGTCCATGACCTCATACAGTGGGCGACTGTGGATCTAAGACATGGTTACCTTGGCAACCAAACTAAACAATTTACCTGGTTAGGTTACCAGTGTTGTGGGTGTACTAAGGGGCAGACCTGTGGCATATACTACAATAGTCACAACATATGTAGCCACATTGTAAAAGGAAATGGAGTAAAGACATGTAAAGATGCATGGAACAATAGTGTGATACGTAAAGGAACAATGCAGGGTTCAAGGGGTAAGCTATACTACATTCTGCAATTAGGGAGATACGTCTCCCATACAAGGTCTATTGCAGTTCACTATAAGCTGAAGTAGCATCTAGTTTAGAGGGGAAGGTAATATGCTAATAGGGGGAAAGGTGGATAAGTGTGGACAAGGTCTGGAGGAGGTCAGTTGAATGTGTGTATTTGGTGTTGCGTGTGTATGTGTATAGGGGTCACGTTTATAGAGCAAGCATAGTTAAGGTGTCAGAGCGCTATTGGAGACACACAGTGATGCCAAGCTCAAGATAAGAGCTGCAAATTGATACTTGAAATAATGGGGACTATAAGAGATATATATGACCCCAAGGGACCGGATGTCCATTGATACAGGGGACAAGTGGTTACTGCCACTGTGGAAACCCCCTACAGTACCAGAATTATGGCAAGATACAATGAGGTATAATAAATACAGTATTACATGAGTAGTATGTAAGAATAGAACAAAATTCCTTAGTAAAATAAAGAATAGTCGATGCTGGTGTTCAGCCCTTTGGGTATTAGTGTTTCAAGCCGGTGAATCCACCTAGCTTCTCTTTTTAATAGTTCAAGGTTCCTGTCACCCCCTCTTCTTAGAGGTGGTATCCAGTCAATAAGAATTGTTCTTAACATGGCCACAGTGTGTCCCTGTTGCAGAAAGTGGCGTGCAACAGGTTGATCACTCTTCTTTTCTTTGATAGCCTTCCTAATAGCACTGCAGTGATTCGCTATTCGTTCACGAAAGGACGTGCTGGTCTTAGCCACATAGTGAAGGCCACACGTGCAAATGAGGACGTAGACTACAAACTCTGTTATGCAGGTCAAACTGTGTTGTATCTGTATGGATCTTCCATTGTGTGGGTGGTGGAACTTCGCACCTGTTAAAAAGGAATTACATGTGACACAATTGCCACAGCTATAACAGCCTTACTTGGGTGTTGGTAGCCATCCTTTATGTATCCGATCTGGTTCAAATGTCGTTTTTACTAGTACATCCCAGAGGTTTTTGGTTCTATTATACACCATTGTTGGTGGTGGCTGGTTATAGAAGGGGAGTGTAGGATCTTAGTTCAAGATGAACCAGTTCTTTATTATGGTTTGTCGAATGGATCTGCTTGTATGGTTAAATGTGACCATCATGTTCATGCGTTCTTCCTTCATCTTTTCTCCAGTTCCCCTGGTGAGGAGGTCCCCTTGTGTCAAATCCCAGGTGGCTTTCATAACTTCTTCAACCTCAGTTCGTTTGTATCCTCTCTGTAAGAATTTTAGGCTCATGGCTTCTAGTTGTGTTTCTTCTTTTCGTTGCTGTTATTGCGGATCACTCTCATCATTTGGGATCTGATAATTCCTTTCTTAAGTGTTGGTGGATGGAATGAATTCGCCATCAACAGATAGTTTCGGTCCATTGTCTTGGAGTAGAGGGTTGTACCAATCCTGATCTCAGGGTTAGTCATATCTTTGCATATCTCAATGTCTAGAAAATGGATGGTGTGTTTGTTGTATTCCATCTTGAATTTAACGTATGGTAGTGCATTGTCAATTCTGGTTAAACCATAGTAAGAGTTCCTCTTCGGTTCCATTCCAGATGAGGAAGATATCATCAATGTACCTGCGGTAAATACTGATGTTGTCCATGTCACTTGGGTATATGTGCTGTTCCTCAAACCAGGCCATAAATAAATTGGCATATGCTGGTGCCATATTCGAGTCCATTGCGGTGCCCACTTGTTGTAGATAGTATTTGTTCTCAAATTTAAAGTAGTTATGGGTCAAATATAGGTGTATAAGATCCAGAAGGAATTTGATGGGAGGACCGCAATACGTGGTATCTTTGGTGAGAAATTCTTTTGTTGCCTCAATGCCAACATCATGTGGAATGATGGTGTATAGGCTGCTGACTTCAAGAGTCACAAATAAGCTATACTGTTTGATGTTTGAAATTGTATTCAGTGTTGTTATCAGAGATTTGGAATCTAGTAAGAAGGATGTAGTTTGTTTAACCGTCTGTTGTAGAAAGTGATCAATGTACTGAGCTATGAGTTGGAATAGAGATCCCCTGGAAGATACTATCGGTCTCCCCGGTGGATTAGTGACAGATTTGTGTATTTTAGGGACCGTATAGATTATAGGACATTTTGGATATGATGTGGTGAGAAACTCACCAAGCTTTTCATCTATGTACCTGTTTTGAATTGCCATGGAGATGATGTCATCAGTCACCCTTTTGTATAAATGAGTTGGATTAGTTGTTAGCATTTTGTATACTTTTATGTCTTGTAGTTGAGTTAGGAGTTCATTCCTGTAGTATGTATAGTCCTTTAGGACTATGGCCCACCCTTGTCAGCAGGGCGTATGACAATGGATGTGTCCTCTGACAGCTCTTTTAATGCTTTCCTCTGTGTGACATTGAAGTTTTGCCTTCTATTTTTGAGCTTTTTGGTAGCATTCTCGATCTCCTGCGAGCACACTTTTATGTAAGTTCTTATGGCCGGATGGGTGTTGATTGGTTCAAATTTGCTTTTTACATAAAAGGGATTGTCTTTTGTCTGTTGTTCTGTCCTGAAGAATTATTTAAGTTTTAGTTGTCTCTGTAGTCTGTTTAGTTCAACATGGTTGGTAAACATGTCAGTCTTTGGTGTGGGGACGAAACTTAGACCTTTGTTAAGGACCTCTTTTTCCAGATCTGTGATGGTCCTTGAGCTCAAGTTAACCACTACGTCCTCTGGGCAGTTCCTGACCGAGTTACTCTTGGCTTGTCCACCCCTTCTAGTGTGGTTTCTGGTTCTTTTCTTCCCCCCTTTTTTTGAACCTGGGTCGGTGGTTTGGATGTGACTCTAATCTTGTTGTCTCTATTGGGTCAGGTGCCATCTGTGTCTTGGTCGCTAGTTTCTTTCTGCTCCACTGCCATCAATAGTATTGATTGGTTTGCTCGTTGTTCTATTCCTGTTGAATCTTCTATTGGGTATTTTTCCCGTAAGCCATGCATAGACATTCTTCTCCCTGTAGTCACCTTTAACAACTAGTTGTTTCTTGTTTTTGAAGTTAACTAGGTCCTGTTGGTACTTGTTCACTTTATCCTGGAGTTTCGTTATCCAGTCTTCTTTGGGATCATTGCGAAGTATGTCTAGTTTGGTTTGTTCTAGGGTTCCTATGTCTCCTCCAATTTGTTTCTTGAGTCTAGTGACTTCTTCCAATATAAGTAGCATCAGATCAAACGAACACTTATTGAAAATACTGCACCATTTCTTGCAAAACTCAGTGTTATTTCTTCAGATTGTTGGAATACTTTTCATCCTTAAACCCCTTGGTATCATTTTTCTCTTGTAGTAATCTGCTATGTAGTTAGCATGTAATTTGTAGTCAATTTCTCTTCTCTTCACGTTTAGTAGTTTATAGAATAGGTTGATCTCCAATTTCGCCCTGTTCACATTCCTGTAGGATTCTGTCGGCATCCTCATCCGTATATGCAAAGGTGTCACTGCAATCATCCTGTTCAGTATCCAGGGTATGGGTGCTTGCTGTGTGATCCATGTGTAGTGTGTGTGTTCACCTTTGGGTTGAGCGTAGGTACTTTATGCCACTGTGTATTTATTATACCTCACTGTATCTTGCCATAATTCTGGTACTGTAGGGGGTTTCCACAGTGGCATGAACCACTTGTCCCCTGTATCAATGGACATCCGGTCCCTTGGGGTCATATATATCTCTTATAGTCCCCATTATTTGAAGTATCAATTTGCAGCTCTTATCTTGAGCTTGGCATCACTGTGTTTCTCCAATAGCGCCCTGACACCTTAACTATGCTTGCTCTATAAATGTGACCCCTATACACATACACACGCAACACCAAATACACACATTCAATTGACCTCCTCCAGACCTTGTCCACACTTATCCACCTTTCCCCCTATTAGCATATTACCTTCCCCTCTAAACTAGATGCTACTTCAGCTTATAGTGAACTGCAATACACCTTGTATGGGAGACGTATCTCCCTAATTGCAGAATGTAGTATAGTTTACCCCTTGAGCCCTGCATTGTTCCTTTACGTATCACACTATTGTTCCATGCATCTTTACATGTCTTTACTCCATTTCCTTTTACAATGTGGCTACATATGTTGTGACTATTGTAGTATATGCCACAGGTCTGCCCCTTAGTACACCCACAACACTGGTAACCTAACCGGGTAAATTGTTTACTTTGGTTACCAAGGTAACCATGTCTCAGATCCAGAGTCGCCCACCGTATGAGGTCATGGACGCCAGGCACCGACAGGGTATTTAAGGGCGGCTCAGTGCTTAATCTGTTCACCGCTGACTACCTCTTATAACCTCTTAGGTAAGTACATCTGTATGGATTGCTCCTGACTCTCTGTCAATGCGGCTCAAAGCATGTCCCGCAACGTAATTGCAGCCTGCAGGCACCTTGGGCACACTAACGTCTGGGCCTCTACAACCCTTGGGCCTAGCTTTGTTACTATCCACGCATTCTTAGCCTTAGAAATATAGGCATATTATGTTTCTGATTTGGGTGTCAACACATCAATGATTTACAAACTGTAACACGGTGGGCCTGCAACAAGCTGGTTTTAACAGTATATTACATAAATCCGTCTCCAACAGTGGTGGTAACCTTTATTACTGTACATAAACCTATGTTACTATGAATATGCCCAGTGATATGTGAGGATGCCTCTAGTGAGGAAAGAGTCAGTTTTTTTTATAGTTTTAACAGACTCTAAACCATGTCCA
>NC_069500.1:159245598-159250598 GCF_027579735.1 Bombina bombina
ACTATAAACGTAGATGCATATAAAGAGATGTGGAATACAGGAGCTATACACAAACCATGAGTCAGATAAAAATTAGATAAAAAATTACAGGCAAACTGAAATAAAGAAAAAAAGAAAAGACAATGAATACATAGAAATGGCAGTAAATAAAATAAATAGACTAAAATAAAATAAGATAAATTAAGATCCCAAGCATAGTAGTAAAAGAAAAACCCAAAGATAAACAAAAATAACAAAACAACAAAACACCAAAATAACTCAAACACCTAAAGAGGCAGGAAGAACATAGAATGAGACTTAAAATAGGAATCAGAACCTGAAAATAAACTTCTAGAAATGTGTAGAATAGACAAAGAAAAGAAAACCAAACGGGGATCAAAGGAGAAAAACATGAAAACATAAAACCAGGTCACCAGAATGTGTGAGCGGATATGGTGGGTCATAGACTCCCACTTCAGATATACTGGGTCATGGACTCTCAGATACTCAAAGATAATACTAAGATCAATATAAGTCCATCTGGGATCAGCAAAGTCCACTTGGTAAAAACGTCTTGGTCATAATTCCAATGGGTTCACAGAAAACAATGCCAGTCTAAGCTGACATTGAGGCCCCTCGGGTGTAGTGTATTCAGCTTGTATATCCACTTAGATTCTAGTTGTAGTAATGTCCGGTGTCTATCTCCTCCTCTTAGGGGTGCAGGTGCATGGTCAATGATCTTGAACCTTAAGTCCTGGACACTGTGTCCACTCATGGCAAAGTGGTGGGCTACTGGTTGATCACTACCTTGGTTCCTAATTGCAGCCCTAATCGCTGATCTGTGGTTGGCCATGCGGGTGCGGGCGTCATCGGCCGTTTTTCCCACGTAAAACAACCCGCATGGACAATTGATAAGATAGACCACATAGGATGTAGTGCAAGTGAGGTAATGGTGTATCTTGTAATTAAAATTCGTGTCCGGATGGCGAAAGGTGGCTCCAGGGATCATAGAGGGGCATGTGGTACACCCTATACATCGAAAGCATCCCTTCTTATTATGAGACAGCCAAGTCCTGTTATCATAACAGTGTACTGGGTCTGTCACCACCAGTTGGTCTCTAAGGTTTCGATTTCTTTTGAACCCGACTCGCGGGCTATCCCAGTCTCCGAAAGGTAGTGTTGGATCACTTTGGATAATATGCCAATGCTCCTTAAGTGTGTGTCCAATATGTTTAGTATCAGGGCAATATTTAGTTGTGAAGGTCATACGTTTACTGGCCCTTCTCTCTTTCTTTTCTTTGGTATCATCCTGTTCGCCCATACACTCGAGTAGATGTTGCCACTTGTATCCCCTGGCCATGAATTTTACCGCCATGTCCTGGAGTTGTGTTTTTTTGGTCTCCTTGTTGGTATTGTTCCTAGTCACTCTGGACATTTTGGCCTTTGGGTATGGCTCGCAGTAGGGATGTAGGGTGACTGCTGCGTGCATGTAACACAGAGTTCCTATCCGTTGGTTTCTGATACAATGTTGTACTCATATTATTGCCATCCCTGAAGATGCATAAGTCCAAGAACTCAACTTTGTCCTCGCTGAAACACATCTTGAATTTGATGGGCTGTTCTAATTCATTCAATTCAAGGAACCATTTCTGTAGTGATTCCCTTGAGCCCCTCCACACCATAAACAAATCATCTATATACCGCTGGTATATAATATTTCTTCTTTTTGGAACACCTTCATGATTTCTTCCTCATAAAACTCCATGTATAGGTTTGCGAATGAAGGGGCAACATTTGAACCCATGGCGGTTCCTTTTATTTGGCAGTAGTAGGACTTCTCGAATCTGAAATAATTCAACCTCAGGCTTAGCTCTAACATCTGCAGAAGGAAATGGGCAGGTGGACCCACATAAGGGTATCTATTCAGTGCTCTCGCAACCCTGTTGATGCCTTCTTGTTGGGGTATAACTGTGTAAAGACTATTTACATCAGCAGTGACTAATAACCATTGGTCCTCCATCCTTATGTCCTTCAATTTTTCTAACAAGTCCGTGGAATCTCTGGTATATGATCTCATATTTTTGACCAGGGGCTGTAGAAAAAAGTCCACAAATTGGGACAGTGGTGATGTGATGGACTCTCGGGCAGACACAATAGGCCTCCCGGGTGGTTGGGTTTGATTCTTGTGTACTTAGGTAAGGTATACAAAATAGGGCATTTAGGATATTCAGTTATTAAAAAGCCCGCTATCTTCTCATCAATCCATCCCTGCATCACGCCTTCCTTCACCAAGATATCAATTTCTTTTTGGAATTCCTTTGTCGGATTTCTTTGGAGTTGTAAATAAGTCATGGTGTCACTGAGCTGGAGCAAAATGTCTGATCTGTAGTACTCATAGTTCATTATTACGGTGGCTCCTCCTTTATCCGCTGGGCGGATGATAATCTTGGGGTCTGTAGCCAAAGTTCTTATGGCTGAAAGTTCCTCCTTTGTTAGGTTATTTTTAAATTCTGGCTTAATTGCCATACTGGTATCCTTTTGTGTCAAGCGAGAATATGTTTTTATACTTGAATTCTGGCTAGTGGGATCAAACTTACTAGGTTTATGGAATTGTACATCAGTTTCAGAGGCTAATTTATTGCTGAAATGTTCTTTAAGCCTTAGTGATCGCTGGAATTTTTGTTGATCTACCCACAGGTCAAACGGGTCACACATTTTGGTGGGTACAAAATTGAGTCCCTTGTTTAACAACTGGATCTCTGGCTCTGATAGAACACGATCACTAATATTGATGACCAAATTGTTGTTATTCATTGGTGGGGGAACGGTGGTCTGCCTCTGACCACCCCTTCTGGGATGTGGCCTCCTCTTCCCCTTCCTGCTGAACGAGTGGTCACCCCTAAAAAAGACTGTTGTTGTCTATTTCCTCTATAGGGGCGTGAGGTCCCTCTGTATGATGGTAATGGATCCTGCGCAGACTGTGGGGTTTCTGAATCCGTACCTAAACTGGTATCAATGGTTTGGAGGTTTCTCCTGGTATACTGTCTGAACCGTCTCTGTCTTCTGGGTCTAAAGCCCCTATTATCCCCTTCTCCTCCTGTCAACCACCGATACACACTTTTTTCTTTATGATCTTCAGTCACAGCCGCCAATTTCTTGTTTTTAAAGGAGATCAAGGCATCTTTATATTCTTTTAGCTGCGTCTGTATTTGATTCAGCCAATCTGAGCTAGTATCCGCTATTAATTTTGGGGTATTGTTGTTCTCATACTCTTGTATATCTCCCTTGATTTTATCAAGTTGTGTTCTTACCTCTTCTGTCACCAACAGGATCAAGTCCAAAGAACACTTATTTAAAATTGCACACCACCTTCTACAAAATTCAGCACTTGCTCTACCAATGGTAGGGATGTTCTTAATGCGGAATCCTCGTGGTATAAGTTTCTTCTGGTAGTATTCTGACAAATAACTACCGTGTAGTCTCAAATCAATTTCTTTTTTCTTTAATTTCAATAATGCCAAGAAAATTGAATTACTAGAATCACTACTGGATTGTGTATCCACCTCCTGTTCAAATAGAATGCGTGCTGCATCACTTTCTGTAAATGATAGTTTGGGTGTCCTCAATGCCCATATCTGTATCCATCAGGTTGAAAAGAATTTGCACAGTGCCAAGTGCTGTGATATAATTAAAATAAAGAAAACACCCACGCTGTAGTGGGCTGTAAAGAAAGTACTGTTGAGGAAATCCTCACTGGAAGAGGCAATCTAAAGTTGGTGGGTGCTTCAAAAGTTAATAATACAAGTTGAATGAGAGCACTCTCACTACCAAATGTTGAATGCCAGGGTGCGGGCAGATATAGATATATGAATAAAGGAAAGCACTCTGGTCTTTTAGTGAAAATTTAATTAATCAAGCGTGACGTTTCGGGGACACACTCCCCTTCCTCAGACAAACAAAAAGTGCATTCAACTGAAAATATAAACACAATAAGCCCCTCCCCCAGTGAGAAAATTGCGCCAAAATTCAAAGCAGTTGTCATGGTGATCCTCAATAAACAAGTACTAGCTTGCTCAAGCAAGGTATACGATGAGATCATATACCAGAGATTCCACGGACTTGTTAGAAAAATTGAAGGACATAAGGATGGAGGACCAATGGTTATTAGTCACTGCTGATGTAAATAGTCTTTACACAGTTATACCCCAACAAGAAGGCATCAACAGGGTTGCGAGAGCACTGAATAGATACCCTTATGTGGGTCCACCTGCCCATTTCCTTCTGCAGATGTTAGAGCTAAGCCTGAGGTTGAATTATTTCAGATTCGAGAAGTCCTACTACTGCCAAATAAAAGGAACCGCCATGGGTTCGAATGTTGCCCCTTCATTCGCAAACCTATACATGGAGTTTTATGAGGAAGAAATCATGAAGGTGTTCCAAAAAGAAGAAATCATTATATACCAGCGGTATATAGATGATTTGTTTATGGTGTGGAGGGGCTCAAGGGAATCACTACAGAAATGGTTCCTTGAATTGAATGAATTAGAACAGCCCATCAAATTCAAGATGTGTTTCAGCGAGGACAAAGTTGAGTTCTTGGACTTATGCATCTTCAGGGATGGCAATAATATGGGTACAACATTGTATCAGAAACCAACGGATAGGAACTCTGTGTTACATGCATGCAGCAGTCACCCTACATCCCTACTGCGAGCCATACCCAAAGGCCAAATGTCCAGAATGACTAGGAACAATACCAACAAGGAGACCAAAAAAACACAACTCCAGGACATGGCGGTAAAATTCATGGCCAGGGGATACAAGTGGCAACATCTACTCGAGTGTATGGGCGAACAGGATGATACCAAAGAAAAGAAAGAGAGAAGGGCCAGTAAACGTATGACCTTCACAACTAAATATTGCCCTGATACTAAACATATTGGACACACACTTAAGGAGCATTGGCATATTATCCAAAGTGATCCAACACTACCTTTCGGAGACTGGGATAGCCCGCAAGT
>NC_069500.1:159255598-159308098 GCF_027579735.1 Bombina bombina
ATCAACAAAGGAATGGCTTCACCAGAAGATTAAAGTTTTGGAATGGCCCAGCCAGAGCCCAGAAATAAATCCGATTGAAAATCTGTGGGGTGATCTGAAGAGGGCTGTGCACAGGAGATGCCCTCGCAATCTGATAGATTTGGAGTGTTTTTGCAAAGAGTGGGCAGATCTTGCCAAGTCTAGATGTGCCATGCTGATACTCGTACCCAAAAAGACTGAGTGCTGTAATAAAATCAAAAGGTGCTTCAACAAAGTATTAGTTTAAGGGTGTGCACACTTATGCAACCATATTATTTTATTTTTATATTTTTTCTTCCCTCTACCTAAAACATTTTAGTTTGTTTTTCAATTGAGTTGTACAGTTTATAGGTCACATTAAAGGTGGAAAAAGTTCTGAAATGATTTATTTATGTCTCATTTTTTTTACATCACAGAAACATGACATTTTAACCGGGGTGTGTAGACATTTTATATCCACTGTGTGTGTGTGTATATATGTATGTATATATATATATATATATATATGTGTGTGTGTATATATATATATATATATTTATATATATATGTGTGTGTATATATATAATTTAGAGAAAATAACTCATTGTGTAAGCCATTTACAAATCTAGACAAGTCTGAAGACTTGCTTATAGCCCATAAACTCTCTGATTACACTGTTTCCAATGAGTCATTGTGAACCTCATTTGCATATATTACCCAGAATCCTTTGCTGCATTGGAAACAGTGTAATCAGAGAGTTTATGGGCTATAAGCAAGTCTTCTGACTTGTCTAGATTTGTAAATGGCTTACACAATGAGTTATTTTCTCTACATTTTGGATTTAGTGGAGGATTTTAAACTCACTTTTCGCCTCCCCATATTTTAAATTGCTGTTGTATTTCCCCCAGAAACAATTTTACCAAGCAGTGATTCAACCTACTCCCAGCTGATGAGTGGCAATAACCACGAAACAGCTATCCTGGGATTGGTCTGAATCACTATACTACCCCTAGCTAAGCTTAGAAGCTGTGTAATGCGGCGATGCTATGGCGTAAAGGGAAGTCTGCCTTAAAAGCGGGCTAGAAGTAAAAAAGTGAGTCGTGAACCTCATGTGCATATCTTACCCAGAATCCTTTGCTGCATTGTAAACAGTGTAATCAGAGAGTTTATGGGCTATAAGCAAGTCTTCTGACTTGTCTAGATTTGTAAATGGCTTACACAATGAGTTATTTTCTCTAAATTTTGGATTTAGTGGAGGATTTTAAACTCACTTTTTGCCTCCCCATATTTTAAATTGCTGTTGTATATGGGTGTATATATATATATATATATATATATATATATATATATATATATATATATATATATATATATATATATATAGTATGTAACTTGGCTAAAAGTGAGAGAGAGATTTAGTAAAGTGTTCTCATTGACTTTGCAGACGTATACTGTTTTTTCCCTAACATAAAAATAAAATGTTGCACAGCTAGCTGTATATAATAGACCTATGTTACTGAAGCACCGTGTGGTGCATAATCAACAGGCAGGTGCATCACAGCCCTTTTAGAGTAGTAGCTGCAGGTATGATTGACCTGGGATGTATCCTTTTTCCCACTGCAATCTCACATGAAAGCAGCCCATGGAATTTACCATGAACATAGCACGCAAATGGTCTGAAACTGGTGCTTTCCCTCAAGTTCCCACTGCTTTTAGGGGCTGGACCAGCTTAAATAAGAGTACACTTTCACACACTGTTTCTGGAATTGCGGAGCTCATGGTCCATTAACTCATTATTGCCAGAAGTGCTGTGTCAGCGTAGAGAGATGGCAGATAGGACTAGCTCAATGCCGGGCAGCTTCAGTGAGTTCTCATCCAGGCGTCTGAATCTCATGGCAACTGGTCACTATCTGCCTGTGACATAAGTGGAAAATGACAACGGTCAGAATTTATGATTGGTCCGTTTGTACAGGAAGCCACTGCGGGATAGCTCCTGTAGATGCTTGTAAATAGGAGGGAGCGGCAGGTGTAAATGTTAAACATGGGGTTATTAGACACATTGTGTATATTACACTACAACTAATCGACCACCAACTAATTGATAACAAGAATCGCTGACAACGATTTTCATTATTGATTTTAGTTGTTTCAGCCCTAAAAATTTGATTTCTCCACACCAGCAAGTATTTTAATTTTTTTATCATTGGGCACTAAACCATAATCGACTGTGGCTACAGGTGTTTTATTTTACGGTGACAAGTTCTTGATTTTTATTGGACATTTAAAATTAAATTCCAATTACCATAAGCTATCATACTCAAAATCAAGGGGTATTGTTTCCTCCGCCCCAGCCACAATGGGTCTCGACAGTAACAGTGAGAACCCTGCCTTCCCTTACTGACTAGGACCTTTACAAATACCAACTCTTAAACAGAAATAAAACCCAATTTTTTTCTTTTGTGATTTAGAGAGAGCATGACATTTTAAAAACTTTCGAATTAATTTATATTATCTATTGGGAATTAAGAACCTGGCCACCAGGAGGAGGCAAAGACACCCCAGCCAAAGGCTTAAATACCTCCCCCACTTCCCCCATCCCCCAGTCATTCTTTGCCTTTCGTCACAGGAGGATGGCAGAGGTGTGCCGGAGTTTCGGAGTAGTCTCTTATGGAGGGTAGTACTCTTCGCATTGGGACTGGAGTTTTAAGTAGTCCTGTCAGCCTCTCAGTGAGAGCCTGGGCGAAAGTTAGAGTCTGGAGATGCAGGGAGAGTCTTTCTGCAAAACCATCCCGACTCATATTAACAGCTCCATAAACAATCAGCGTTGACGAGTTTCGCTGCCTGCTTTCTACACTCAAGTCCATGTCAGGAGCGAGGCTACTAACCTGTCACACTTGAAGGGCCATGTTCCTGTTCCACGGCGTAGATTCTGGTAAGATTGTTTCATTTTTTTTTTAATAATGAATGGTAACATAGAAGACAGAGTCACAGTGTGGCGCCTTTTTATCTTTACAGAATCAAGGGTTAATATTCCCGGAAAGGGGGATTATTGAACAGGGGGGTTTACACATGATATTGTTAGTGTCAATGCTGCGTTATGTGCGAGATGAGGCTCTGGCAATGTGTGGAACTTTCAGGTTACTTGCAGGAATCTTGTGCAGCCATTTCTCCAACATAGGTGTGTCCGGTCCACGGCGTCATCCTTACTTGTGGGATATTCTCTTCCCCAACAGGAAATGGCAAAGAGCCCAGCAAAGCTGGTCACATGATCCCTCCTAGGCTCCGCCTACCCCAGTCATTCTCTTTGCCGTTGTACAGGCAACATCTCCACGGAGATGGCTTAGAGTTTTTTAGTGTTTAACTGTAGTTTTTATTATTCAATCAAGAGTTTGTTATTTTAAAATAGTGCTGGTATGTACTATTTACTCAGAAACAGAAAAGAGATGAAGATTTCTGTTTGTATGAGGAAAATGATTTTAGCAACCGTCACTAAAATCCATGGCTGTTCCACACAGGACTGTTGAGAGCAATTAACTTCAGTTGGGGGAACAGTGAGCAGTCTCTTGCTGCTTGAGGTATGACACATTCTAACAAGACGATGTAATGCTGGAAGCTGTCATTTTCCCTATGGGATCCGGTAAGCCATGTTTATTAAGATAGTAAATAAGGGCTTCACAAGGGCTTATTAAGACTGTAGACTTTTTCTGGGCTAAATCGATTCATTATTAACACATATTTAGCCTTGAGGAATCATTTAATCTGGGTATTTTGATAAGATTATATCGGCAGGCACTGTTTTAGACACCTTATTCTTTAGGGGCTTTCCCAAATCATAGGCAGAGCCTCATTTTCGCGCCGGTGTTGCGCACTTGTTTTTGAGAGGCATGACATGCAGTCGCATGTGAGAGGAGCTCTGATACTTAGAAAAGACTTTCTGAAGGCGTCATTTGGTATCGTATTCCCCTTTGGGCTTGGTTGGGTCTCAGCAAAGCAGATACCAGGGACTGTAAAGGGGTTAAAGTTAAAAACGGCTCCGGTTCCGTTATTTTAAGGGTTAAAGCTTCCAAATTTGGTGTGCAATACTTTTAAGGCTTTAAGACACTGTGGTGAAATTTTGGTGAATTTTGAACAATTCCTTCATATTTTTTCGCAATTGCAGTAATAAAGTGTGTTCAGTTTAAAATTTAAAGTGACAGTAACGGTTTTATTTTAAAACGTTTTTTGTACTTTGTTATCAAGTTTATGCCTGTTTAACATGTCTGAACTACCAGATAGACTGTGTTCTGAATGTGGGGAAGCCAGAATTCCTTCTCATTTAAATAAATGTGATTTATGTGACAATGACAATGATGCCCAAGATGATTCCTCAAGTGAGGGGAGTAAGCATGGTACTGCATCATTCCCTCCTTCGTCTACACGAGTCTTGCCCACTCAGGAGGCCCCTAGTACATCTAGCGCGCCAATACTCCTTACTATGCAACAATTAACGGCTGTAATGGATAATTCTGTCAAAAACATTTTAGCCAAAATGAACACTTATCAGCGTAAGCGCGACTGCTCTGTTTTAGATACTGAAGAGCATGACGACGCTGATAATAATGGTTCTGAAGGGCCCCTAAACCAGTCTGATGGGGCCAGGGAGGTTTTGTCTGAGGGATAAATTACTGATTCAGGGAACATTTCTCAACAAGCTGAACCTGATGTGATTACGTTTAAATTTAAGTTGGAACATCTCCGCATTCTGCTTAAGGAGGTATTATCCACTCTGGATGATTGTGACAAGTTGGTCATCCCAGAGAAACTATGTAAAATGGACAAGTTCCTAGAGGTCCCGGGGCTCCCAGAAGCTTTTCCTATACCCAAGCGGGTGGCGGACATTGTAAATAAAGAATGGGAAAGGCCCGGTATTCCTTTCGTCCCTCCCCCCATATTTAAAAAATTGTTTCCTATGGTCGACCCCAGAAAGGACTTATGGCAGACAGTCCCCAAGGTCGAGGGAGCGGTTTCCACTTTAAACAAACGCACCACTATACCCATAGAAGATAGTTGTGCTTTCAAAGATCCTATGGATAAAAAATTAGAAGGTTTACTTAAAAAGATGTTTGTTCAGCAGGGTTACCTTCTACAACCAATTTCATGCATTGTCCCTGTCGCTACAGCCGCGTGTTTCTGGTTCGATGAGCTGATAAAGGCGGTCGATAGTGATTCTCCTCCTTATGAGGAGATTATGGACAGAATCAATGCTCTCAAATTGGCTAATTCTTTCACCCTAGACGCCACTTTGCAATTGGCTAGGTTAGCGGCTAAGAATTCTGGGTTTGCTATTGTGGCGCGCAGAGCGCTTTGGTTGAAATCTTGGTCAGCTGATGCGTCTTCCAAGAACAAGCTACTTAACATTCCTTTCAAAGGGAAAACGCTGTTTGGCCCTGACTTGAAAGAGATTATCTCTGATATCACTGGGGGTAAGGGCCACGCCCTTCCTCAGGATCGGCCTTTCAAGGCAAAAAATAAACCTAATTTTCGTCCCTTTCGTAGAAACGGACCAGCCCAAAGTGCTACGTCCTCTAAGCAAGAGGGTAATACTTCTCAAGCCAAGCCAGCTTGGAGACCAATGCAAGGCTGGAACAAGGGAAAGCAGGCCAAGAAACCTGCCATTGCTACCAAGACAGCATGAAATGTTGGCCCCCGATCCGGGACCGGATCTGGTGGGGGGCAGACTCTCTCTCTTCGCTCAGGCTTGGGCAAGAGATGTTCTGGATCCTTGGGCGCTAGAAATAGTCTCCCAAGGTTATCTTCTGGAATTCAAGGGGATTCCCCCAAGGGGGAGGTTCCACAGGTCTCAGTTGTCTTCAGACCACATAAAAAGACAGGCATTCTTACATTGTGTAGAAGACCTGTTAAAAATGGGAGTGATTCATCCTGTTCCATTAGGAGAACAAGGGATGGGGTTCTACTCCAATCTGTTCATAGTTCCCAAAAAAGAGGGAACGTTCAGACCAATCTTAGATCTCAAGATCTTAAACAAGTTTCTCAAGGTTCCATCGTTCAAGATGGAAACCATTCGAACTATTCTTCCTTCCATCCAGGAAGGTCAATTCATGACCACTGTGGATTTAAAGGATGCGTATCTACATATTCCTATCCACAAGGAACATCATCGGTTCCTAAGGTTCGCATTCCTGGACAAGCATTACCAGTTCGTGGCGCTTCCTTTCGGATTAGCCACTGCTCCAAGGATTTTCACAAAGGTACTAGGGTCCCTTCTAGCTGTGCTAAGACCAAGGGGCATTGCTGTAGTACCTTACTTGGACGACATTCTGATTCAAGCGTCGTCCCTTCCTCAAGCAAAGGCTCACACGGACATTGTCCTGGCCTTTCTCAGATCTCACGGATGGAAAGTGAACGTGGAAAAGAGTTCTCTATTTCCGTCAACAAGGGTTCCCTTCTTGGGAACAATAATAGACTCCTTAGAAATGAGGATTTTTCTGACAGAGGCCAGAAAAACAAAACTTCTAGACTCTTGTCGGATACTTCATTCCGTTCCTCTTCCTTCCATAGCGCAGTGCATGGAAGTGATAGGTTTGATGGTAGCGGCAATGGACATAGTTCCTTTTGCGCGCATTCATCTAAGACCATTACAACTGTGCATGCTCAGTCAGTGGAATGGGGACTATACAGACTTGTCTCCGAAGATACAAGTAAATCAGAGGACCAGAGACTCACTCCGTTGGTGGCTGTCCCTGGACAACCTGTCACAAGGGATGACATTCCGCAGACCAGAGTGGGTCATTGTCACGACCAACGCCAGTCTGACGGGCTGGGGCGCGGTCTGGGGATCCCTGAAAGCTCAGGGTCTTTGGTCTCGGGAAGAATCTCTTCTACCGATAAATATTCTGGAACTGAGAGCGATATTCAATGCTCTCAAGGCTTGGCCTCAGCTAGCGAGGGCCAAGTTCATACGGTTTCAATCAGACAACATGACAACTGTTGCGTACATCAACCATCAGGGGGGAACAAGGAGTTCCCTAGCGATGGAAGAAGTGACCAAAATCATTCTATGGGCGGAGTCTCACTCCTGCCACCTGTCTGCTATCCACATCCCAGGAGTGGAAAATTGGGAAGCGGATTTTCTGAGTCGTCAGACATTGCATCCGGGGGAGTGGGAACTCCATCCGGAAATCTTTGCCCAAGTCACTCAACTGTGGGGCATTCCAGACATGGATCTGATGGCCTCTCGTCAGAACTTCAAAGTTCCTTGCTACGGGTCCAGATCCAGGGATCCCAAGGCGGCTCTAGTGGATGCACTAGTAGCACCTTGGACCTTCAAACTAGCTTATGTGTTCCCGCCGTTTCCTCTCATCCCCAGGCTGGTAGCCAGGATCAATCAGGAGAGGGCGTCTGTGATCTTGATAGCTCCTGCGTGGCCACGCAGGACTTGGTATGCAGATCTGGTGAATATGTCATCGGCTCCACCATGGAAGCTACCTTTGAGACGAGACCTTCTTGTTCAGGGTCCGTTCGAACATCCGAATCTGGTCTCACTCCAGCTGACTGCTTGGAGATTGAACGCTTGATCTTATCGAAGCGAGGGTTCTCAGATTCTGTTATCGATACTCTTGTTCAGGACAGAAAGCCTGTAACTAGAAAGATTTACCACAAAATTTGGAAAAAATATATCTGTTGGTGTGAATCTAAAGGATTCCCTTGGGACAAGGTTAAGATTCCTAAGATTCTATCCTTCCTTCAAGAAGGATTGGAAAAAGGATTATCTGCAAGTTCCCTGAAGGGACAGATTTCTGCCTTGTCTGTGTTACTTCACAAAAAGCTGGCAGCTGTGCCAGATGTTCAAGCCTTTGTTCAGGCTCTGGTTAGAATCAAGCCTGTTTACAAACCTTTGACTCCTCCTTGGAGTCTCAACTTAGTTCTTTCAGTTCTTCAGGGGGTTCCGTTTGAACCCTTACATTCCGTTGATATTAAGTTATTATCTTGGAAAGTTTTGTTTTTGGTTGCAATTTCTTCTGCTAGAAGAGTTTCAGAATTATCTGCTCTGCAGTGTTCTCCTTATCTGGTGTTCCATGCAGATAAGGTGGTTTTACGTACTAAACCTGGTTTTCTTCCAAAAGTTGTTTCTAACAAAAACATTAACCAGGAGATTATCGTACCTTCTCTGTGTCTGAAACCAGTTTCGAAGAAGGAACGTTTGTTGCACAACTTGGATGTTGTTCGCGCTCTAAAATTCTATTTAGATGCTACAAAGGATTTTAGACAAACATCTTCCTTGTTTGTTGTTTATTCCGGTAAAAGGAGAGGTCAAAAAGCAACTTCTACCTCTCTCTCTTTTTGGATTAAAAGCATCATCAGATTGGCTTACGAGACTGCCGGACGGCAGCCTCCCGAAAGAATCACAGCTCATTCCACTAGGGCTGTGGCTTCCACATGGGCCTTCAAGAACGAGGCTTCTGTTGATCAGATATGTAGGGCAGCGACTTGGTCTTCACTGCACACTTTTACCAAATTTTACAAGTTTGATACTTTTGCTTCTTCTGAGGCTATTTTTGGGAGAAAGGTTTTGCAAGCCGTGGTGCCTTCCATTTAGGTGACCTGATTTGCTCCCTCCCTTCATCCGTGTCCTAAAGCTTTGGTATTGGTTCCCACAAGTAAGGATGACGCCGTGGACCGGACACACCTATGTTGGAGAAAACAGAATTTATGTTTACCTGATAAATTACTTTCTCCAACGGTGTGTCCGGTCCACGGCCCGCCCTGGTTTTTTAATCAGGTCTGATAATTTATTTTCTTTAACTACAGTCACCACGGTATCATATGGTTTCTCCTATGCAAATATTCCTCCTTAACGTCGGTCGAATGACTGGGGTAGGCGGAGCCTAGGAGGGATCATGTGACCAGCTTTGCTGGGCTCTTTGCCATTTCCTGTTGGGGAAGAGAATATCCCACAAGTAAGGATGACGCCGTGGACCGGACACACCGTTGGAGAAAGTAATTTATCAGGTAAACATAAATTCTGTTTTTTGGGGTCCTGCCAGGCATCTCACGTGCCTGGAGTCTATTTATCCTTCTCTGTTGATCTGTGGCGCAGGAGACATAGCGGTTTCTGTAGTCCGGGTCCTAGGAGGTGGTGAGTGCCCTGGCCATTGGTGGTATAAAGGTGCCTTTTTGTAAATTAAATTAGTCTACCCATAAGCGCAAGTGATGGGGGACTCCGACGCGTTAGAGGGCTCTCCCTCCTTAACAAAGTCTTATTCCTGTGTTTATTGTGAGGAGGTTCTGGTAGATCAGCCTGCTCAATGCCTTGATAAAGTTACAACATCTAAATGTAAACGGATGTCTAGTACTACTGAGCCGTCCATCTCTGAGGGTTCTAAGTCCCGGGAGGTGCCTTCCCTACATTCATCTCCAATTTCACATGCAGCGCCCCGGGGTCCAACCTTCGGGAGAGATTCATTGGCCATCAGACTTTGCGGACCAACTGGAATCTGTGGTTTCGAAAGTGATCCATGCCTTACCACGTTCTGCTAAGCGCAAGCGTAGGGTTCATCATAGTGGCCCAGCCCAGGGTTTGTCCTCGCAGATGGAAGATCCAGAGGCTCTATACGATGACGAGGCCCACTCCGACTCTTCGGATGAGGCCCCTTCTGGGTCGGAGTCCGTGTCATCTAAACCTCCGGCGGCAGAGGAGCCTGGTTATAGGTTTAGGATGGAGAATTTGTGCTTTCTGCTACGGCAGGTGCTTGCTATTCTGGAGCTTCCGGAATCTAAGATTCCGGAGGAACCTGCGATTCCTAAGCTTGACAATGTATACGAGGACAGGGTAGTACCTCATTCTTTCCCTATTCCCGTTAAGATGACTAATATTATTAAGACTGAATGAGAGCGATTAGGTTCTTCCTTTAACCCTTCTTCTTCCTTTAAGAAACTGTTTCCTGTTCCGGACTCTCAGCTTGAGCTGTGGGGGACCATCCCTAAGGTGGATGGGGCGATCTCTACGCTTGTGAAGCGGACGACTATTCCCCTCGAGGATAGTTCGTTGTTTAAAGAGCCCATGGATAAAAAGCTGGAAAACATGTTGCGAAAGATGTTTTAACAAACGGGGTTTGTTTTTCAGCCAGCAGCGGCTGTTGTGGCGGTCGCTGGAGCTGCGACATATTGGTGTGAATCCCTGTGTGAAATGGTCGAGGGGGAGACATCCATCAACGAGATACAGGAGAAGATTAAGGTGCTGAAGGTTGCCAATTCTTTCATCTGTGATGCCAATATGCAAATTATTCGCCTGAATGCTAAGATGTCAGGTTTTTCTGTTTTAGCGCGCAGGGCTCTGTGGCCAAAATCTTGGTCTGTGGACATGACCTCTAAATCAAGACTGTTGTCCTTGCCTTTTCAAGGAAAGATCCTGTTCGGTCCAGGATTCGATTCAATCATATCCACGGTTACGGGAGGCAAGGGAGATTTCCTACCACAGGATAAGAAGACTAAGCCTAATTGATCTACTTTTTCTTCCCTTTTGTGCGGACAAGGCCCAGCACCAGCAACCCTCCGCAAAAGCGGACCAGTCCAAGGGATCTTGGAAGCCGGCTCAATCTTGGAACTAGTCTAAGCAGAGCAAGAAGCCCGCCGGGACCAAATCAGCATGAAGGGGTGGCCCCGACCGATCTCCGGATCACGTAGGGGGCAGATTATTTCAGTTCTTAGACGCATGGTTGCAGGACTTTCAGGACCCCTGGGTTCTAGAAGTTGTCTCCCAGGGTTACAGATAGGGTTCAGATCCCATCCGCCCGTGGGCAGATTTCTCCTGTCTTCAAGACCATTGAAGAGAGAGGCCTTTCTAGAGTGTGTGAGAGATCTCGCCTCTCTCGGAGTTATCGTACCAGTACCCCTAACAGAATGGGGTCTAGGGTACTATTACAACTTTTTTGTGGTTCCAAAGAATGTGGGCATGTACCGCCGCCGATTCTGGACCTAAAGTGTTTAAACAAGTTTCTGAGTGTTCCATCGTTCAAAATGGAATAGATCAGATCTATTCTGCCCCTAGTTCAAGAGGGACAGGTCATGACAACTGTAGACTTGAAGGACGCTTACCTTCATGTGCCAATTCACACCAGGGACCACTTCAGGTTCCTAAGATTTGCGTTTCTGGACCAACACTTACAGTTTGTGGCCCTTCCTTTTGGTCTGGTGACGACCCCGAGGGTCTTCACGAAGGTTCTGGGGGCACTACTTGCAGTGGCCAGATCCAGGGGCATTGCGGTGGAACCTTACCTGGACGACATCCTTGTTCAGGCACTGTCGCTCAGCCTTGTAGAGGATCATTCGAGGGCTGCTCTTCTTCTGTTCCAATCTCACGGTTGGAAGATCAACTCAGGAAAAAGTTCCCTGGTTCCCAGCAACAGGGTGGAGTTCCTGGGCACGATAATAGGCTCTATGTCCATGAAGATATTTCTCACAGATCAGCAGCGCAGGAAGTTTGAGTCTACCTGTCTTACCCTTCAGTCCTCCACAAGCCTGTCGGTGGCTCAATGTATGGAGGTGATAGGTCTCATGGTGTCCAGCATAGATGTCATCCCATTCGCCAGGTTCCATCTCAGACCTCTTAAATTGTGCATGTTGAGACAGTGGAACGGCGATCATTCAGAGCTATCACAGCTGATATCCATGGATGCTCGGACTCGGAACTACCTCTCTTGGTGGATCCGTCCGGAGCAACTGTCCATGGGGACATCCTTGAGACCGTCCTGGGAGCTTGTGAAAGTCTGGCAGGATGGGGAGCTGTTTGGGGTGCCAGGATGGTACAAGGAAAGTGGTCTAGGGAGCAGTCTCTCCTTCCGATCAACATCCTAGAATTACAAGCAATTTACAATGCTCTGAAGGAATAGCCTTCTCTGGAGTCGGTCAGTTTGATTAGATTCTAGACCGACAACATTACCTCGGTGGCTTACATCAACCATCAGGGGGGTACGAGGAGCTTCCTCGGAATGAGGGAGGTGTCTCGGATTCTGGAGTGGGTGGAGTCCCACGACTGCTCGCTCTCAGCGATTCACATTCCAGGTGTGGACAACTGGGAAGCGGACTTTCTCCAAGATGGTTTGGAGAAGGGTCTTGCCGCTAGTTCCTTAAAGGGACAGATTTCAGCATTATCAGTTTTGTTGCATAGGAGACTCGCTGAGCTCCCTGACATCCAATCTTTTGTTCAGGCTCTGTCTAGAATCAGGCCTTTCTTTAGACAGTCGGCTCCGCCTTGGAGCTTAAATTTAGTCTTTAAGGTTTTGCAGAGGGTTCTGTTTGAACCTATGCATTCCATTGACATTAAGATTCTGTCCTGGAAGGTTCTCTTCTTGTTAACTATTGCATCGGCATGCAGAGTATCTGAACTTAGCTGCCTTGCAATGTGATCCTCCTTATCTGGTGTTTCATGCGGATAAGCCTGTACTTCGCACTGGGTTGGGGTTTCTCCCCAATGTGGTGTCTAACTGTAACATCAATCAGGAAATAGATGTTCCTTCTTTGTGTCCTAACCCTTCTTCTTCAAAGGAGAGGTTACTTCATAACCTGTATGTGGTTCGTGCCTTGAAGTTCCATCTTCAGGCTACAAAGGATTTCAGGCCGTGCACATCATTGTTGTGTATTCTGGGAAGCGCAAAGGGCCTCTGTTACTACTTTGTCTTTTGGTTGAGGAGCTTGATTCACTTGGCTTATGAGACAGCGGGACATAAGCCTCTTTAGAGGTTCACGGCTCATTCAACTAGAGCTGTGGCTTCGTCTTGGGCCTTCTAGAATGTGGCCTCTATGGAGCAAATTTTGTAAGGCGGCTACCTGGTCCTCCTTACACACTTTTACAAATTTGATTAGGGTCTGCCTTTTTCCTCTCCCGGTTTCATTCAGTGTCCTCTAGAGCTTGGGTATATGTTCCCAATAGTAATGAATGAAGCCGTGGACTCTCCTCCCGTTTAGATGGAAAACATAAATTATGCTTACCTGATAATTTCATTTCCATCGAGGGGAGGAGAGTCCACGGCTCCCGTCCGCATCTCCGTAGGTCGGACCTAAGTTTAATCATCTTCTGGCACCTTTTATACCCTGATATTTCTCCTACTTTTCCTCGGCAGAATGACTGGGGGATGAGGGAAGTGTGGGAGGTATTTAAGCCTTTGGCTGGGGTGACTTTGCCGCCTCCTGGTGGCCAGGTTCTTCCCAATAGTAATGAATGAAGCCGTGGACTCTCCTCCCCTCGATGGAAATGAATTTATCAGGTAAGCATAATTTGTTTTTTGTTCCCTTGGTATCCTTTGTTGAAATGCATATCTAGATAGTCTCAGGAGCTGCTGATTGGTGGCTGCAGATCTATGCCTCGTGTTATTGGGTCACCCATGTGCATTGGTATATAATAGAAGTAAATTGGAAAGTTGTTTAAAATCATATTCTCTATCTGAATCATGAAAGAAAAAATTTGGTTTTCATGTCCATTTAATTCATTTTCAAATTAAAAGGGTTAAAAAATGTATATCTTAAATAATGTTGGAATCAGTATATGCTGGAGCTGTACAGCACATAAAGATATATATATATATATATATATATATATATATATATATATATATATATATATATATATATTTATACATATATTTATTTGCAAGAAAAAGTATGTGAACCCTTTGGAATGATATGGATTTCTGCACAAATTGGTCATAAAATGTGATCTGATCATCATCTAAGTCACAACAATAGACAATCACAGTCTGCTTAAACTAATAACACACAAAGAATGAAATGTTGCCATGTTTTTATTGAACACACCATGTAAACATTCACAGTGCAGGTGGAAAAAGAATGTGAACCCTTGGATTTAATAACTGGTTGAACCTCCTTTGGCAGCAATAACTTCAACCAAACGTTTCCTGTAGTTGCAGATCAGACGTGCACAACGGTCAGGAGTAATTCTTAACAATTCCTCTTTACAGAACTGTTTCAGTTCAGCAATATTCTTGGGATGTCTGGTGTGAATCGCTTTCTTGAGGTCATGCCACAGCATCTCAATGGGGTTGAGGTCAGGACTCTGACTGGGCCACTTCAGAAGGCGTATTTTCTTCTGTTTAAGCCATTCTGTTGATTTACTTCTATGCTTTGGGTCATTGTCCTGTTGCAACACCCATCTTCTGTTGAGCTTCAGCTGGTAGGTAGATGGCCTTAAGTTCTCCTGCAAAATGTCTTGATAAACTTGGGAATTAATTTTTCCTTCGATGATAGCAATCCGTCCAGGCCCTGACGCAGCAAAGCAGCTCCAAACCATGATGCCCCCACCACCATACTTCACAGTTGGGATGAGGTTTTGATGTTGGTGTGCTGTGCCTCTTTTTTGCCACACATAGTGTTGTGTGTTTCTTCCAAACAACTCAACTTTGGTTTCATCTGTCCACAGAATATTTTGCCAGTACTGCTGTGGAACATCCAGGTGCTCTTGTGCAAACTGTAAACGTGCAGCAATGTTTTGTTTGGACAGCAGTGGCTTCCTCTGTGGTATCCTCCCATGAAATCCATTCTTGTTTAGTGTTTTACATATTGTAGATTCGTTAACAGGGATGTTAGAATTTTCCAGTGACTTTTGTAAGTCTTTAGCTGACACTCTAGGATTCTTCTTCACCTCATTGAGCAGTCTGCGCTGTGCTCTTGCAGTCATCATTACTGGACGGCCACTTCTAGGGAGAGTAGCAGCAGTGATGAACTTTCTCCATTTATAGACAATTTGTCTTACCGTGGACTGATGAACAGCAAGGCTTTTGGAGATACTTTCATAACCCTTTCCAGCTTTATGCAAGTCAACAATTCTTAATTGTAGGTCTTCTGAGAGCTCTTTTGAGCGAGGCATCATTCACATCAGGGAATGCTTCTTGTGAAAAGCAAACCCAGAACTGGTGTGTGTTGTTTTTATAGGGCAGGGCAGCTGTAACCAACATCTCCAATCTCATCTCATTGATTGGACTCCAGTTGGCTGACATCTCACTCCAATTAGCTCTTGGAGATGTCATTAGTCTAGGGGTTCACATACTTTTTCCACCTGCACTGTGAATGTTTACATGGTGTGTTCAATAAAAACATGGCAACATTTCATTCTTTGTGTGTTATTAGTTTAAGCAGACTGTGATTGTCTATTGTTGTGACTTACATGATGATCAGATCACATTTTATGACCAATTTGTGCAGAAATCCATATCATTCCAAAGGGTTCACATACTTTTTCTTGCAACTGTATGTGTGTGTATATATGTATATACATATATACAGTGTGTGTGTGTGTGTGTGTATATATATGTGTGTGTGTATATATATATATATATATATATAATATAATATACACATACATACACACACACGCTCATTTGCACTCTCACCTCATGAAATGTCAGCCAGGGTGTCAGGATCATCAATATGCACTTCAAAGTTACCGAACCGCACTCTCTGGACTTTCAAAAAATCAATACTTTGTGTACAGTGAAGTTTCGGGGAGCCAACCGTCCCCTTCATCAGTCTGAAGTGTGTGTATGTATGTGTATATATATATATGTATGTATGTGTATATATATATATATATATATATATATATATATATCCTCAACACACACATAAAACTCTTGCAGTATTGTCCTTTAGCGCTTAATTTGTGTATATGTATTCCTATAGTTTCTTCTGGATTGCAACTCAAAGTACTGCCTTTTTAGGTTGATGTTATAGAGAAGTTAAAGAATGGGTGAAGCACAACGCCTTGCTCTGAATTTTCTCTTTATAATGTTTATTCCTAAAAAGCATTAAAGGGACAGTCTAGTCAAAAATACATTTTTATAATTTAGATAGGGCACGTAATTTTAAACAACTTTCCAATTTACTTTTATCAATAATTTTGTTCTCTTGGTATTCTTAGTTAAAGCTAAACCTAGGTATGCTCATATGCTAATTTCTAAGCCTTTGAAGGCTGCCTCTTATCTGAACGCATTTTGACATTTTTTCACAACTAGAGGGCATTAGTTCATGTGTGCCATATAGCTAACATTGTGCTTATGCACGTGAAGTTACCTAGAAGTCAGCACTGATTGGCTAAAATGCAAGTCTGTCAAAAGAACTGAAATAAGGGGGCAGTCTGCAGAGGCTTAGATACAAGGTAATCAAAAAGGTAAAAAGTGTATTAATATAACTCTGCTGGTTATGCTAAACTGGGGAATGAGTAATAAAGAGATTATCTATCTTTTTAAACAATAACAATTATGGTGCAGACTGTCCCTTTAAAACCATTGCGTGTTTTGCTTTATAGACCATACACATTCTTAATACCCATTTGAAAAAACGTGTTTGTTTGTATCCTGGGAGTAGTCTCCAACCTATATTTTTGTTTAACACATTTTTGGAAAATCAAGAATAGTTTTTGAAATTGGATATCATAATATTATATCTAAAACATTTGGTGGTAATAATTTATATGCTAAAACCTATTTGTTGTAAATCTTACTGGGAGAAATAACCTATAATCCATTTGAATTGATAATATTTTTCACTGTATTGTAATCTAACAAACCTGGTGTTCCTAGTAATTTTTATTTGCAATTCTTTCTAATTTGTTTTTCAGCACGAGATGTTTTTCAAATGCTTAAAAAACCAAATTATAAAAAATTAGAACTTCAAGTATATGCTACATTTTTTGAAATTTACAGTGGTAAGGTAAGTAATCTTTCTACCTGTTTTACATATAAGAATAAAAAATGCAATAAAAAATTAATACTATTAATTTTGATGCCAAATTATTTTGTAGACTATTCTGTTCTAGAGATTGAGTCATTTGAGCACTTTTTAGATGGGTTGGAAACCATAATCTTGTTTTAAAAAAATTATTTTGGGCCAGATTACAAGTGGTGCACTCATTTCTCTTGTTAAGTGTATCCAGTCCACGGATCATCCATTACTTGTGGGATATTCTCCTTCCCAACAGGAAGTTGCAAGAGGATCACCCACAGCAGAGCTGCTATATAGCTCCTCCCCTCACTGCCATATCCAGTCATTCTCTTGCAACTCTCAACTAAGATGGAGGTCGTAAGAGGACTGTGGTGTTTTATACTTAGTTTATTTCTTCAATCAAAAGTTTGTTATTTTTAAATGGTACCGGAGTGTACCGTTTATCTCAGGCAGTATTTAGAAGAAGAATCTGCCTGCGTTTTCTATGATCTTAGCAGAAGTAACTAAGATCCTTTGCTGTTCTCACATATTCTGAGGAGTGAGGTAACTTCAGAGGGGGAATAGCGTGCAGGTTTTCCTGCAATAAGGTATGTGCAGTTAAAATATTTTTCTAGGGATGGAATTTGCTAGAAAATGCTGCTGATACCGAAGTAATGTAAGTAAAGCCTTAAATGCAGTGATAGCGACTGGTATCAGGCTTATTAATAGAGATACATACTCTTATAAAAGTGTATTTTAAAACGTTTGCTGGCATGTTTAATCGTTTTTTACATATGTTTGGTGATAAAACTTATTGGGGCCTACTTTTTTCCACATGGCTGGCTTGAATTTGTAATATGAGTGGGAGGGGCCTATTTTGGCGTTTTTTTGCACAGCAAAAATTACAGACACAGACATCCAGCTTCTTCCTGCATGATCCAGGACTTCTCTGAAGGGCTCAAAAGGCTTCAAAAGTCGTATTGAGGGAGGTAAAAAAACCACAGTAGAGCTGTGGCAGTTGTTGTGACTGTTTAAAAAACGTTTTTGTCATTTGTTATTCCGTTTTTGGTATTAAGGGGTTAAGCATCCATTTGCAAGTGGGTGCAATGCTCTGCTAACTTATTACATACACTGTAAAAATTTCGTTAGTGTAACTGCATTTTTTCACTGTTATTTCAAAATTTGGGAAAATTTGTGTTTCTTAAAGGCGCAGTAACGTTTTTTTATATTGCTTGTAAACTTGTTTTAAAGTGTTTTCCAAGCTTTCTAGTCTCATTGCTAGTCTGTTTAAATATGTCTGACACAGAGGAACCTACTTGTTCATTATGTTTGAAAGCCATGGTGGAGCCCCATAGGAGAATGTGTACTAAATGTATTGATTTCACCTTAAACAGTAAAGATCAGTCTTTATCTATAAAAGAATTATCACCAGAGGGTTCTGTCGAGGGGGAAGTAATGCCGACTATCTCTCCCCACGTGTCAGACCCTTCGGCCTCCCGCTCAGGGGACGCACGCTAATATGGTGCCAATTACATCAGGGACACCCATAGCGATTACCTTGCAGGACATGGCTGCAATCATGAATAATACCCTGTCAGAGGTATTATCTAGATTGCCTGAATTAAGAGGCAAGCGCGATAGCTCTGGGGTTAGGAGAGATACAGAGCGCGCAAATGCTGTTAGAGCCATGTCTGATACTGCGTCACAGTATGCAGAACATGAGGACAGAGAGCTTCAGTCTGTGGGTGACATCTCTGACTCGGGGAAACCTGATTCAGAGATTTCTAATTTTAAATTTAAGCTTGAGAAAATCCGTGTATTGCTTGGGGAGGTATTAGCTGCTCTGAATGACTGTAACACAGTTGCAATTCCAGAGAAATTGTGTAGGCTGGATAGATACTATGCGGTGCCGGTGTGTACTGACGTTTTTCCTATACCTAAAAGGCTTACAGAAATTATTAGAAAGGAGTGGGATAGACCCGGTGTGCCCTTTTCCCCACCACCTATATTTAGAAAAATGTTTCCAATAGACGCCACTACACGGGAGTTATGGCAGACGGTCCCTAAGGTGGAGGGAGCAGTTTCTACTTTAGCAAAGCGTACCACTATCCTGGTTGAGGACAGTTGTGCTTTTTCAGATCCAATGGATAAAAAATTGGAGGGTTACCTTAAGAAAATGTTTATTCAACAAGGTTTTATTTTACAGCCCCTTGCATGCATTGCGCCTGTCACTGCTGCGGCGGCGGCATTCTGGTTTGAGGCCCTGGAAGAGGCCATCCAGACAGCTCCATTGAATGAAATTATTGACAAGCTTAGAACGCTTAAGCTAGCTAACGCATTTGTTTCTGATGCCATTGTTCATTTGACTAAACTAACGGCTAAGAATTCCGGATTCGCCATCCAGGCGCGTAGGGCGCTATGGCTTAAATCCTGGTCAGCTGACGTGACTTCAAAGTCTAAATTACTCAACATTCCTTTCAAGGGGCAGACCTTATTCGGGCCTGGCTTGAAGGAAATTATTGCTGACATTACTGGAGGCAAGGGTCATACCCTTCCTCAGGACAGGGCCAAATCAAAGGCCAAACAGTCTAATTTTCGTGCCTTTCGAAATTTCAAGGCAGGAGCAGCATCAACTTCCTCCGCTTCAAAACAAGAGGGAACTGTTGCTCATTCCAGACAGGCCTGGAAACCTAACCAGTCCTGGAACAAGGGCAAGCAGGCCAGGAAGCCTGCTGCTGCCCCCAAGACAGCATGAAGGAACGGCCCCCTATCCGGAAACGGATCTAGTGGGGGGCAGACTTTCTCTCTTCGCCCAGGCGTGGGCAAGAGATGTTCAGGATCCCTGGGCATTGGAGATCATATCTCAGAGATATCTTCTGGACTTCAAAGCTTCTCCTCCACAAGGGAGATTTCATCTTTCAAGGTTATCATCAAACCAGATAAAGAAAGAGGCATTCCTAAGCTGTGTGCAAGACCTCCTAGTAATGGGAGTGATCCATCCAGTTCCACGGACGGAACAAGGACAGGGATTTTATTCAAATCTGTTTGTGGTTCCCAAGAAAGAGGGAACCTTCAGACCAATCTTGGATCTAAAGATCTTAAACAAATTCCTCAGAGTTCCATCATTCAAAATGGAAACTATTCGGACCATCCTACCCATGATCCAAGAGGGTCAGTACATGACCACAGTGGACTTAAAGGATGCCTACCTTCACATACCGATTCACAAAGATCATCATCGGTTCCTAAGGTTTGCCTTTCTAGACAGGCATTACCAATTTGTAGCTCTTCCCTTCGGGTTGGCCACTGCCCCGAGAATTTTTACAAAGGTTCTGGGCTCACTTCTGGCGGTTCTAAGACCGCGAGGCATAGCGGTGGCTCCGTATCTAGACGACATCCTGATACAGGTGTCAAGCTTTCAAATTGCCAAGTCTCATACAGAGATAGTTCTGGCATTTCTGAGGTCGCATGGGTGGAAAGTGAACGTGGAAAAGAGTTCTCTATCACCACTCACAAGAGTCTCCTTCCTAGGGACTCTTATAGATTCTGTAGAGATGAAAATTTACCTGACGCAGTCCAGGTTATCAAAACTTCTAAATGCTTGCCGTGTCCTTCATTCCATTCCACGCCCGTCAGTGGCTCAGTGCATGGAAGTAATCGGCTTAATGGTAGCGGCAATGGACATAGTGCCATTCGCGCGCCTGCATCTCAGACCGCTGCAATTATGCATGCTAAGTCAGTGGAATGGGGATTACTCAGATTTGTCCCCTCTACTAAATCTGGATCAAGAGACCAGAGATTCTCTTCTCTGGTGGCTTTCTCGGGTCCATCTGTCCAAGGGTATGACCTTTCGCAGGCCAGATTGGACGATTGTAACAACAGATGCCAGCCTTCTAGATTGGGGCGCAGTCTGGAACTCCCTGAAGGCTCAGGGATCGTGGACTCAGGAGGAGAAACTCCTCCCAATAAATATTCTGGAGTTAAAAGCAATATTCAATGCTCTTCTAGCTTGGCCTCAGTTAGCAACACTGAGGTTCATCAGATTTCAGTCGGACAACATCACGACTGTGGCTTACATCAACCATCAAGGGGGAACCAGGAGTTCCCTAGCGATGTTAGAAGTCTCAAAGATAATTCGCTGGGCAGAGTCTCACTCTTGCCACCTGTCAGCGATCCACATCCCAGGCGTAGAGAACTGGGAGGCGGATTTTCTAAGTCGTCAGACTTTTCATCCGGGGGAGTGGGAACTCCATCCGGAGGTGTTTGCTCAACTGGTCCATCGTTGGGGCAAACCAGAACTGGATCTCATGGCGTCTCGCCAGAACGCCAAGCTTCCTTGTTACGGATCCAGGTCCAGGGACCCGGGAGCAACGCTGATAGATGCTCTAGCAGCTCCTTGGTTCTTCAACCTGGCCTATGTGTTTCCACCGTTTCCTCTGCTCCCTCGACTGATTGCCAAAATCAAACAGGAGAGAGCATCGGTGATTCTGATAGCGCCTGCGTGGCCACGCAGGACCTGGTATGCAGACCTAGTGGACATGTCATCTCTTCCACCATGGACTCTGCCTCTGAGGCAGGACCTTCTAATACAAGGTCCTTTGAATCATCCAAATCTACTTTCTCTGAGACTAACTGCATGGAGATTGAACGCTTGATTCTATCAAGGCGTGGCTTCTCAGAGTCAGTCATTGATACCTTAATACAGGCTCGGAAGCCTGTCACCAGGAAAATCTACCACAAGATATGGCGTAAATATCTTTATTGGTGTGAATCCAAGAGTTAATCATGGAGTAAGGTTAGGATTCCTAGGATATTGTCCTTTCTCCAAGAGGGTTTGGACAAAGGCTTATCAGCTAGTTCTTTAAAAGGACAGATCTCTGCTCTGTCTATTCTTTTGCACAAGCGTCTGGCAGAAGTTCCAGACGTCCAGGCATTTTGTCAGGCTTTGGTTAGGATTAAGCCTGTGTTTAAAACTGTTGCTCCCCCGTGGAGCTTAAACTTGGTTCTTAAAGTTCTTCAGGGAGTTCCGTTTGAACCCCTTCATTCCATTGATATTAAACTTTTATCTTGGAAAGTTCTGTTTTTGATGGCTATTTCCTCGGCTCGAAGAGTCTCCGAGTTATCTGCCTTACATTGTGATTCTCCTTATCTGATTTTTCATTCAGACAAGGTAGTTCTGCGTACCAAACCTGGGTTTTTACCTAAGGTGGTTTCTAACAGGAATATCAATCAAGAGATTGTTGTTCCATCATTGTATCCTAATCCTTCTTCAAAGAAGGAACGTCTTTTGCATAATCTGGACGTAGTCCGTGCCTTGAAGTTTTACTTACAGGCTACTAAAGATTTTCGTCAAACATCTGCCCTGTTTGTCGTTTACTCTGGACAGAGGAGAGGTCAAAAAGCTTCGGCAACCTCTCTCTCCTTTTGGCTTCGGAGCATAATACGCTTAGCCTATGAGACTGCTGGACAGCAGCCCCCTGAAAGGATTACAGCTTCCACCTGGGCCTTTAAAAATGAGGCCTCTGTTGAACAGATTTGCAAGGCTGCGACTTGGTCTTCGCTTCACACCTTTTCAAAATTTTACAAATTTGACACTTTTGCTTCTTCGGAGGCTGTTTTTGGGAGAAAGGTTCTACAGGCAGTGGTTCCTTCCGTTTAAGTTCCTGCCTTGTCCCTCCCATCATCCGTGTACTTTAGCTTTGGAATTGGTATCCCACAAGTAATGGATGATCCGTGGACTGGATACACTTAACAAGAGAAAACATAATTTATGCTTACCTGATAAATTTATTTCTCTTGTAGTGTATCCAGTCCACGGCCCGCCCTGTCCTTTTCAGGCAGGTCTAAATTTTTATTAAACTACAGTCATCACTGCACCATATGGTTTCTCCTTTCTCGGCTTGTTTCGGTCGAATGACTGGATATGGCAGTGAGGGGAGGAGCTATATAGCAGCTCTGCTGTGGGTGATCCTCTTGCAACTTCCTGTTGGGAAGGAGAATATCCCACAAGTAATGGATGATCCGTGGACTGGATACACTACAAGAGAAATAAATTTATCAGGTAAGCATAAATTATGTTTTTTCCTCCTGCTCGAGCGCTAACTGAGCTCAAAGTAAAGAATTAAAGCAGCCACATTATCGCGCATATTAAAAGTAAAACGTTGCCGCAAGAGTGATGCATGCTAAATTCAGGACTTCGGATATCGCAACTGCGTTTACTATTTCCTATAGACTCCAATAAAACCTAACGCTTATCGCTTGTACACTAACCCAACACCGACTGTGCTAAACCTGAAGGTAGTTATGCATATTTTACATTCCAATGTTTTTCACAAATAATTTTTTAAATATATATATATATATATATATATATAATATGTTTACCCTTTTGTGAAACATTTTGTAATATTGTTTCTATTTTATACCATAACAAATTTAAAAAAATGCTTCATACAGTAATAAATTAACAAAAATAAGTTAATAGAGGTTCTGGGGAAGACAACAGTTGGATATAAAAAGGAAGTTGTTGAACTGAGAGAATGCAGTCATGGAAAGTAATAGCTGACTTGGAGATATATATATATATTTATTTCCTAAGATATGGAGAGTCCATGACGTGATTCAATTACTAGTGGGAATATCACTCCTGGCCAGCAGGAAGAGGCAAAGAGCACCACAGCAAAGCTGGTATCCCTCCCCTACCCATAATCCACAGTCATTCTCTTTGCCTTTGTCAGTGGATGAGGTTTTTGTGTCTGAAGAATTGAATCCATTTTTGGGTACCTTTCCCTGCAAGCAAGGATTTAGGTTAAGCTGAGTCAACGTCAATCTCTGCTGTAGAGTAGTGGTGGCTTTTAAGCAGTTAGGAAGTTGTGGGGTTGTGCTTACTTTGAATCCTAATATATTGCTGCCCTAGGTATAGAAAGCCAGAGTTGGTTACTCTGTTCTTTTTTTCTACCGGCCTCTGTAAGGTGTATGTGTCCTTTCACGCTTTGTGAGCTGTCTTCCTGCCGGACAGCTAAGATTGCAGGTAAGTGCTATTTCCTTCTTAATAGGAGGAGAGTCCACGGCTTCATTCCTTACTTGTGGGAAATACAGAACCTGGCCACCAGTAGGAGGCAAATACACCCCAGCCAAAGGCTCAAATACCTCCCCCACTTCCCTCATATCCCAGTCATTCTTTGCCTTTCGTCACAGGAGGTTGGCAGATAAGTGTCAGAAGATACGGAGTAGTTCCTTATGGAAGGTAGTACCCTTCGGGATGGGACTGGAGTTTTCAGTAGTCTTGTCAGCCTCTCAGTGAGAGCATTGACAAATTTTAGGGTCTGGAGATGCAGGGAGAGTCTTTCTGCGAACCATCCAGACTCTTATTAACAACTCCTAAGCAATCAGTGTTGACGAGTTTCAATGCCTGCTTCTATCACTCAAGTCCATGTCAGGAGCGATGCTACAAGACTGTCAAACCTGAGAGGATGTGTGTCTGTCCCATGGCAGAGATTCCGGTAAGATTGTTTTATTTTTATACACATATGATAAAGCAAGAAGAAAGGGTCACAATGTGACTCATTTTATCTGTATGGAATTAAGGGTTAATATCTCTGGAAGGGGATTATTGAACAGGGGGATTTATCACATAATTTACTTATGTTTATGCTGCGACATGTGTGAGATGAGGCTCAGGCAGATGTTGGAACGTACAGGTTTTACTTTCGTTTTGGGGAAGCTGTGCAACCCGTTAGGTTTGGCGCGCTTTTTCTTGTAGCAGGGGCGGTCCTGCATGGCACACCACGTGACCGGATGTGGTCACACTGATTTCCTTCTTTCCTGACCAGAGACAAAGCTGTTTCTCTGTGGGGCCTATGTCATAGGAGGTGGTGAGTGCCCCAGCCATTGGTGGTATAAAGGTGCCATTTATCTTTTTCTATAGTCCATCTTACAGGCGCAAGCTATGGAGGACTCTGATACGTTAGAGGGTACTCCCTCTTTACCTAAGTCTAATACCTGTCTATATTGTGAGGAGGCTACGGTATACCAGCCTGCTCAATTATGTTCCGCATGCCTTCATAAAGTAATTATTTCTAAGAAGGCCAATATGTTTAGTACCACTGAGCCGTCCACCTCTGAGGAGTCTCCGTCCCGTGAGGTGCGCTCCCTACAGTCATCTCCTATTACACATGCAGCTTCCCATTGCACTACTAATCCTCCTTCTGGAGGGGCTCTCTTACCGCCAGACTTTACCAAGCAGCTACAAATGGCAGTGTCTGCAGCATTCAGTGCTTTACCTCACCTTGCTAAGCGCAAGCGAAAGGTCAAATACTGCTATCCTTCCCAGGGGTCATCTACTAACTTATTGGATTTATCTGATACAAGATTATCCGCTGATGAAGATGCCTCTGATACTTCAGAGAATGCTCTTTCTGGGACGGAATTTGCTGCCTCTATGCCTCCAGCTGCGGAGGAACCAGACTTTAGATTTAGGATTGAACACTTATGCTTTCTGTTAAAGGAAGTTTTGGCTACTTTAGAGGTTCCGGAACCTAAATTACCTGAGGAACCTTGTATTCCTAAACTAGATAAGGTCTACGAGGACAGGGTTGTACCACAGACTTTCCCGATTTCCGTAAAGATGGCGAACATTATAAAGAATGAATGGGAAAGACTTGGTTCTTCTTTTTCCCCTTCTTCTTTTAAGAAATTTTTCCCGGTCCGGAGTCTCAATTGGAGTTGTGGGGTTCCGTCCCTAAGGTGGATGGAACTATCTTCACGCTTGATAAACGCACTACTATCCCGCTTGAGGATTGTTCTTCGTTTAAAGAGCCCATGGATAAGAAGTTAGAAACTCTGTTAAGAAAGATGTTTCAGCACATGGGATATTTGTTTCAACAGGCAGCGCCAGTGGCTACTGTGGCTGGATCTGCTACCTATTGGTGCAACTCTTTATATGAATTGATCGAGGTTGAAGGTCCCCTTGACACAATCCAAGAAAGAATTAAGGCCTTAAAGGTACAGTCTAGGCCAAAATAAACTTTCAAGATTCAGATAGAGCATGTAATTTTTAAACAATTTTCCAATTTACTTTTATCACCAATTTTGCTTTGTTCTCTTGGTATTCTTAGTTGAAAGCTTAACCTAGGAGGTTCATATGCTAATTTTTTAGACCTTGAAGGCCACCTCTTTTCAGAATGCATTTTAACAGTTTTTCACAACTAGAGGGTATTGGTTCACGTATTTCATATAGATAACACTGTGCTCGTGCACGTGAAGTTATTTGGGAGCAGGCACTGATTGGCTAAACTGCAAGTCTGTCAAAAGAGCTGAAATAAAGGAGCAGTTTGCAGAGGCTTAGATACAAGATAATCAGAGGTTAAAAGTATATTAATATAACTGTGTTGGTTATGCAAAACTGGGGAATGGGTAATTAAGGGATTATCTATCTTTTAAAACAATAACAATTCTGGTGTAGACTGTCCCTTTAAGGGTGGCTAATTCTTTTATATATATGCAGATTATTTGCCTGAATGCCAAGGCGTCAGGTTTTTCTGTGCTAGCCCGTAAGGCCCTTTGGCTGAAGTCTTAATTTGCGGACATGTCTTCAAAATCTAGACTTCTCTCCCATTTAAGGGGAAGATTCTTTTTGGTCCAGGCCTGGACTCAATCATATCCACGGTCACTGGAGGCAGTGGTGCCTTTTTACCGCATGATAATAAGAACAAACCTAAAGGACAAGGTCCAAATTTTTGTTTCTTTTGTTCGGATATCCAACGCCAGCAGCCCTCCGAGAAGCCTGAGCAGTCCAAGGTAACTTGGAAGCCGAATCAGTCTTGGAATAAATCCAAGCAAATCAAGAAGCCCGCTGAGTCGAAGTTGGCATGAAGGGGCGGTCCCCGATTTGTGTCTGGATCGTGTAGGGGGCAGACTATTTCTTTTCGGAGGCTTGTCTGGGGAACGTGCAAGACCCTTGGGTCCTGGTGGTCATCACTCAGGGATACAGGATAGGTTTCAAATCTCATCCACCCAGAGGCAGATTTCTCTTGTCAAACCTGTCCTCAAGGCCAGAAAAACAAGAGGCTTTTCTAAAGTGTGTGAGGAATCTCTCCTTCCTGGGAGTTATTGTACCGGTACCTCTAGCAGAGAGAGGTCTGGGATACTACTCAAACCTTTTTGTGGTCCCAAAGGAGGGAACTTTTCGCCCGATTCTGGACCTAAAATGCTTAAACAAGTTCCTGTCGGTCCCATTGCTCAAGATGGAGATAAGGTTCATTCTGCCCTTATTTCAGGAAGGACATTTCATGACTATGATAGACTTGAAGGGTGCTAACCTTCATGTTCCAATCCACAAGGAACACTTCAAGTTCCTAAGATTAGCGTTCCTGGGCCAGCACTTCCAGTTTGTTACACTTCCATTTGGTCTAGCTACTGCCCCAAGAGTCTTTACGAAGGTTCTGGGGGCTTTGCTCGTAGTGGCAAGATCTAGAGGGATAGCAGTAGCGCCGTACTTTGACGACATCATGGTTCAGGCAACATCCTGTCGGCTGGCAGAGGATCATTTGAAAGCTCTTCCATTTCTTCTTCGATCTCATGGATGAAAGATAAACTTAGAAAAGAGTTCTCTTGTTCCCTGTACCATGGTGGAATTCCTGGGTACTATAATAGACTCTATATCCATGAGGATATTTCTTACAGACTAGAGACGTTACAAGCTAACTTCCAATTGTCTTGCTCTTCAGGCCTCTTTAAGGCCCTCTGTGGCCCAGTGTATGGAGGTAATTGGGCTCATGGTGGCCAGCATAGACATTATTCCATTTGCCAGATTCCATCTCAGACCTCTTCAGCTGTGCGTGCTGAGTCAGTGGAACGGTGATCATTCGGATCTGTCTTAACAGATTTCTCAGAGAATCGCTCTCTTGGTGGCTCTGTTTGGGGTACCAGGAAGGCACAGGGCCTGTGGAATCGAGAGGAATCTCTCCTCCCGATCAACATTTTGGAACTTCGAGCGATCTTCGATGCTCTAAAGGCTTGGCCTCTTCTGGGTTCATCCCAGTTTATCAGATTCCAATCAGTCAACATTACCTCGGTGGCTTACATCAGCCATCAAGAGGAAATGAGGAGCTCCCTAGCAATGAGGGAAGTATCTCGGATTCTGGAATGGGCGGAGGTCCACAACTGCTCTCTATCAGCGATCCACAGCCGGGTGTGGACAACTGGGAAGCGGATTTTCTCAGCAGACAATCCTTTCATCCGGGGGAATGGTCGGTCTATCCCGAGGTGTTTGCGGAGATTTGCAACAGATGGGGGATGCCGGAGATAGATGTCATGGCGTCCCGGCTCAATACCAAGCTACCCAGATACGAGTCGCGGTCCAGGGATCCTTAGGCAGAGCTAATAGATGCATTAGCAGTGCCTTGGAGGTTCAATCTGATTTACATTTTTCCACCCTTACCACTTCTCCCTCGTAGTGCCCATATCAAGCAGGAGCAAGCTTCGGCAATACTAATTGCTCCATCGTGGCCGCGAAGGATGTGGTTAGCGGAGCTGGTGGGGATGTCTTCCTCTCCTCCATGGAGGCTACCTTGTCAGATCAGTGTCCTTTTGTTTATCTAAATCTAGATTCTCTGAGGCTTACTGCGTGGAGATAGAATGTTTAGTCCTAGCCAAGAGAGGTTTTTCTGAGAGAGTGATTGATACTCTCATTCAACTTTGAAAGCCGGTCACTCGTCGCATCTATCATAAGGTGTGGAGGACCTACTATTCTGGTGTGAAGAGCGTGGATTCCCTTGGCATACAATCAAGGTTTCCAGGATTCTTTCCTTTCTCCAGGATGGTCTGGAAAAGGGCCTTTCTGCTAGTTTCCTAAAGGGACAGATTTCGGTTCGATCGGTCTTATTGCACAAGTGGCTCGCTGAGCTCCTTATATTAAGTCTTTTGTTCAGGCTCTGGCTAGAATCAGGACTGTTTAGATCTTCCGCTCCTCCTTGGAGTTTAAATCTAGTTTTTAAAGTTTTGCAGAGGGCTCTGTTTGAGCCTATGCATGTGGTTGACATTAAATTACTGTCTTGGAAGGTTCTTTTTCTACTGGCTATTGCTTTGGTGCGCAGAGTCTCTGAGATGGCTGCCCTGCAATGTGAGCCTCCTTACCTAGTTTTTCATGCTGATAAGGCCGTTCTTCATACTGGGTTAGGTTTTCTCCCTAAGGTCGTTTCTGATCGCAACATAAATCAGGAGATTGTGGTTCCTTCCTTGTGTCCTAATCCTTCTTCGAAGGAATGGTTGCTTCATAATTTGGATGTGGTTCGGGCTTTGAAGTTCTATCTTCAAGCTACGAAGGAATTTAGACAGACTTCTTCTTTTTTGGTTGTCTATTCTGGGAAGCGTAGAGGGCAGAAGGCGTCTTCCACTTCCTTATCTTTTTGGTTGAGGAGTCTTATTCGCTTAGCATATGAGACAGCGGGACATAAGCCTCCTCAGAGGATTAAGGCTCATTCAACTAGAGCTGTGGCTTTCTCTTGGGCCTTTAAGAATGAGGCCTCTATGGAGCAGATTTGTACCTTTTCAAAATTTTACAAGTTTGACATGTTTGCTTTGGCTGAAGCAGCTTTTGGGAGAAAGGTTTTGCAGGCTGTGGTGCCCTCAGAATAGGGTCTGCCTCTCGTTTTACCCTCCCGTTTTCATTCAGTGTCCTCTAGAGCTTGGGTATATGTTTCCCACAAGGAAGGAATGAAGCCATGGACTCTCCTCATATTTAGAAGTAAAACATAAATTATGCTTACCAGATAATTTCCTTTCCTTCTGTATGTGTAGAGTGCACAGCCCCCGCCCATGTTCTCCGTTGGGCAGACCAAAATTTTAGTTTATTCTTCTGGCACCCTTTATACCCTGATATTTCTCCTACTGTTCCTTGTTCTCTTAGCAGAATGACTGGGATATGAGGGAAGTCGGGAGGTATTTAAGCCTTTGGCTGGGGTGTCTTTGCCTCCTCCTGGTGGCCAGGTTCAGTTTTTCCCACAAGTAAGGAATGAAGCCGTGGACTCTCCTCATACAGAAGGATAGGAAATTATCCGGTAAGCATAATTTATTTTTCAATCTCAGGAGGGAAGTTCTAACTTTCAGTTTAGAGGCAGGGGATGTGGTAAGTCCTTTCCTTCCTTTCAGTCTAAAAAGCAATGACTGTGTGCTACCCCAGACTTGGCCACTAGGAGGAAGGCTACACAATTTTGAGAGGTCTGGGCTTTCAGGATATCAGACCAATGGGTTTTGGGAATCCTTCATTCTGGGTATCATCTGGAGTTCAGAAAAAGACCATCTCTACCTTGCTTGGTAAAATCTCCAATCCCCAGAGATCCTCTAAAACTCAAGGTCATTCATGAGTTTATCAGCAAACTTATATACGACGGTGTTATCCAGCAAATACCAATTGAAGTTCACGACAAAGGGTTTTACTCACCTCTCTTTCTGGTAAAAAAGGACAGTTCCTGGAGGCCTGTTATGGATCTTCGAGTTCTCAATACCTATCTAAATGTTCAAAGCTTTAAGATGGAGTCTGTTCTTTCAGTAATCAATCTTATCTCTCCAAAAACCTATCTGCTTTCTGTAGACCTCAAGGACGCATACTTCCACATTCCTTTTGCAGAAGTGCACTGAAAATTCCTTTTGTTTCACGGTCGGAGACCGCCATTTTCAATTTTCATCTCTCCCCTTTGGAATCTCTACTGCTCCAAGGGTCTTTACAATGGTTTTATCTCCTCTCATAGCAGAGCTTTGTTTCAGAGTGTTATTCCTAATTCATTATCTAGACAATATTCTTCTCCTGGCAAATACACCTCAACGGGCTTATGCTCACAGAGCCATCCTACTCAAGTTCCTTTAAGATCACGGCTGGAACATAAATTTCCAGAAGAGCCAACTTCGACCCTTTCAAAAACTAGTGTTCCTGGGAGCACACTTCAACACTCAAAAGGAGATTGTTTCTCTTCCAGATGCCCGCATCAAATTTGTTCTGAAATATTTCCAGCTGTTCTGTCATGTCAAATATCTCACAGCTCGTCAGTGGATGAAACTTCTGGGTCATATGTCCTCAGTAATTCACATGATGAGATGGGCAAGATGGAGAATGCGCCCATTTCAGATGCATTTGCTACAAAGATTCGAATGAGGCAAAGGCTTATCCCAGCACATCAGGATACCTGCGAGTTTGACAATATCCCCTCTTTGGTGGTTTCAGACCAAGAACCTATCAAAGGGACTTCCTCTTCAGGAGACGGATTGGATCCTTGTACAAACAGATGCCAGCAAGACTGGATGGGGAACACATTGCCAAGGCGTATTTGCTCAAGGAACATGGGAGAAACAATATCAGTCTCTTCCATCAAACATTCTAGAAATCAGGGCAGTCTTAGCTCCTCTTGCCTATCGGCAACTATTAACAGGAAAGCCGGTAGAAATCCTCACAACTACAGGACAGCTGCAGCTTATCTACAGTTTCAAGGAGGAACAAGGAGTTTAGGTGCCTTAAAGGAGGTGTCTTCAAGTGGGCGCAACACCACATTCAGTTCCTCTCTGTAGTCCATGTTCCAGGAACAGAGAGTGTTCAAGCGGATTACTTGAGCAGAAGTCAAATTATTCCAACAGAATGGCAACTGAACATATGGCTGTTTCAAAGGATAGTCAGTCAGTTTCTGGGGACTTCCAGAAATCAATCTCATGGCTTCTGCTTTGAATCATCAGGTTCCGAGAGTTTTTCAGCCGTTACCCAACACCTCTTTCCATGGGAGTAGATGCTTTTCTTCACAAATGGATACCATCTCATATATGTGTTTCCTCCGATTCCTCTCATCCCAAGACTATTGAAAAGGATTCTTCTGGATTCTTCGTCATCCTTCCCTTCTGGCCTTGCAGTCCTTAGTTTCCTCAGGTAAACAAACTGGCAATTTAACCACCATGGCATCTCCCAGTCTCCTGGGACATGCTGAACCAGTGACCAGTAGTTCATCCAAATCCACAACAATTGAAGTTAGTGGCTTGGTTGCTGAGATCTCCAGACTGCAACAAATGAAAGTTTCAGCACCTATCATTTAGACACTTCTACAAGCCCGAAAAGGAACTACCTCTAAAGCATACTATCCCATCTGGGACATTTTCTCATCATGGATGATTGCACACAATATCTCCACTGCAACAATCAAGGTATTCCATCTACTTGATTTTCTACACAATAGTTTTCTTCAGGGTCTTAGTGCTAGAACCCTTAAAGTTCAAATTTCTGCAATCTTTGCCATATCTGGGATTAGGTGGGCTCAGGCCCATTTGATAATTAAATTCTTTCAAGCTTTGGCCCATATCCATCCATTTTTTTAAAACACGAATTCCATCCTGGGACCTGCCTTTGGTTTTGGACTCTCTTCTGGAAGCACCATTTGAACTCTTACGTGAAGTTTCCTTATGGTTTCTCACTTTGAAAACCATTTTTCCGGTGGCTATTACATCGGCCCGTCGAGTATCAGAACTCCATGCCCTGTCAGTTAAAGAAACAAACATTTTTTTTCATCAAGATAAGGTGGTTCTCCATCGTGTTCCTGAATTCCTTACTAAAGTAGTATCCGACATTCATAAACACCAAGATATTATTCTTCCTTCATTTTGCCCGAAAACAAACCATTATATCGTTTGGATGTGGTCCAATGTCTCCATATTTATGTCAAAATGACTCGATATTCGTAAAACAGAACAATTATTTATTGTTCATAAGGGCCCTCATTGGGGTCAAGCTCCATCAAGATCGACAATGTCTTGCTGGATTGTGCAGGCCTATAAACAAAAAGGGGAACAGATACATTCCACTAGGGCTATATCAGCTTCTTGGGCACTTCAAGCTGATGCTTCTCCTGAGGATAGCTGTCAAGCTGCAGTTTGGAAATTGTTATAATACCTTCATTTCTCATTATAAACTGGATGTTTGCCAGTCCGCTGCTGCCAAGTTTGGCTGTAAAATTATTATCTTCTGTTGTAATAGAATAAACATTTGAAATTTTCTGCAGTATTTCATTTTGTCTTCTATTTATTTCCCACCCTTTCTTTATATATGTTTGTATTCTCTCACTGATGAGTATTACCAGGTGGGCCAAGATAATTGGAAATTAACAGCAAAAATATTCATTTGATTTGTTTATAATTAGTCTTAACTGTGATGACAAACTGTCCAGGAATTTAACACAGTTAAAGGGACACTATACCCAAACATTTTCTTTCATGATTAAGGTAGAGAATACAATTTTAAACAACATTCCATTTACTTCTATTACCTAATTTGCTTCATTCTTTAGATATTCTTTAATGAAGAAATAGCAATGCAGACAGTGAACCAATCACACGAGGCATCTATGTGCAGCTACCAATCAGCAGCTTCTAAGCATATCTAGATATGCTTTTCAGCAACGAATATCAAGAGAATGAAGCAAAATATAAAATAGAAGTAAATTAGAAAGTTGTTTATAATGGTATGCTCTTTCTAAATCGTGAAAGAAAAAATTTGGGTTTCATGTCCCTTTAAGACTAACTATAAACAAATCAGTTGAATATTACTTTATTTAACTTTCATGGCCAGTACTGCAGTGTTTTTAAATTGTTGCAGGGCAGCAATTCCTAAGCTATCTGTTTTAAAACTAGTATCAATAAAGTTACATTTTAAGTATCCAAGTGTATCATTTATTTGAAATGTATTTTTAAATTTGTGCTCTTAGGCATTTCTTTATACCTACTAGTGTGGGTTATTCTGTTGTTGCATTACTATAATGCCTGTGCACAACAATCTGTATCGACCTAATATTGAAGTATTCAGATAACAAGGTCTGCAGCTAGGAAAAATATATCCCTATATAAAATATTTTCTCTTTTTCTTTTCAATTAAAGGGACAGTCAACACTTACTTTAACATGTTTTTATATTGAAAATAACAAAACGGAGGTCCGCCTACACTATACCCCTCCTGCCTTGCCGCCTTGCTTCTGTCCTAATCAGCGGCGCTAACTACTCTAATACCCGGTAAATATGGATGCCGGACTCCCCCCACCATTACGTAGCTGCCTTCTTCTTCAACTGATAAGCAAATCAGAATCCAGTCCTCGGACTGAAATTGCACGCGCTTGCAATTTCTGTCCGATGCCTGGATTCTGATTTGCTTATCAGTTGAAGAAGAAGGCAGCTACGTAATGGTGGGGGGAGTCCGGCATCCATATTTACTGGGTATTAGAGTAGTTAGCGCCGCTGATTAGGACAGAAGCAAGGCGGCAAGGCAGGAGGGGTATAGTGTAGGCGGACCTCCGTTTTGTTATTTTCAATATAAAAACATGTTAAAGTAAGTGTTGACTGTCCCTTTAATGTTAATGGATGTGTCTCTTAGTCATGCATTTGGGAATGGTACAAGTCTTGTATCCATCTTAAGAAATGTGCTTTTGGGTCTGCTTTACAGAGTCAAATTAAACTTTTTCATGATTCAGATAGAAAACTTTCCAATTTTCTTATATTACCAATTTGCTTCATACTCTTGGTATCCTTTGTTGAAAAGCATACCTAGATAGGCTCAGGTGCAGCAATGCACTACTGGGAGCAAGCCACTTTTTTAATTATTGGTTGCATATATATGCCTCTTGTTATCCAGTGTGTCCAGAAACTCCCAGTAGTGCATTACTGCTCCATCAAAGGAAACCAGGAGAATGTCCATAATTTAGCAGTTTCAGTAAGTATGGTTTGATCTTTTTCTTACATACTTAATTATCTTGATTAATTTTTAATATGTCTTTAGTAACTTCAAGGTCAATTTATGATTTAGATTATGTTCTTTTTAAGGTTTTTGATTTATTAAACCGAAAAACCAAGCTAAGAGTATTAGAAGATGGTAAACAGCAAGTTCAAGTAGTGGGATTATCAGAGCGTGAGGTGAAATGTGTGGAAGATGTCCTGAAGCTAATTGAGATAGGGAACAGCTGCAGGTATGAGTTTTATCCTTTTTTTTCTTTTTTTTTTTTTTTTAAAGTGGGAAGAGTTGTTCTACATGCAATAAGGATATAAGGATAGATTGTGTCAACTTCTCTGTGTCTGTATGTCATACATTATATCCTTTGCCTTTTTAGATTTGTTGACACTAGCTTTTTAAATGTTTTATGTCCAAAGGATTCCCTAATGATAAAAGGTAGGGTTTGTCAATTCTTTGACACTCTGTAGGCACCCATCAGCAGAAGATTCCATATGTAGACAGATCCAAAAGATTAGAAGACAGAGCGCTAATCTATGAAGTATTTACTAGCAAGAATTTTAACATGGAACCCAAAAATTTTCTTTTTCTTATTCTTTGTTTCAAATAAAGCATGTGATTTTTAAACAAGTTTCCAATTTGCTTCATTCACTTGGTATCCTTTTTTGAAGGAGCAGCAATGCACTACTGGGAGCTATCTGAAGACATCTGGTGAACCAATGAAAAAATAATTTCCTTCTTATTATGAGGAGAGTCCACAACATCATTCCTTACTGTTGGGAAATACTGAACCTGGCCACCCGGAGGAGGCAAAGACACCCCAGCCAAAGGCTTAAATATTCCCCCTACTTCCCTCATATCCCATCATTCTTTGCCTTTCATCACAGGAGGTTGGCAGAGAAGTGTCAGAAGATAATCAGTAGTTCCTTATGGAGGGTATATACCCTTCGAAATGGGACTGGAGTTTTAAGTAGTTTTGTCAGCCTCTCAGTGAGAGCATTGACGAATGTTAGAGTCTGGAGATGCAGGGAGAGTCTGCGAATCCATCCAGACTCGTATTAACAGCTCCTAAGCAATCAGTGTTGACAAGTTTCACTGCCTGCTTCCATCACTCAAGTCCATGTCAGGAGCGATACTACAAGACTGTCAAACTTGAGGCCGTGTTTCTGTTCCACAGCATAGATTCCGGTAAGATCGTTTCATTTATTTATACACCTATGATAACGCAAGAAGACAGGGTCACAGTGTGGCTCCTTTTATATGTATGGAATCAAGGGTTAATATCTCCGGGGGGGGGGATTATTGAACAGGGGGGATTAATCACATAATTTAATTTTGATTATTCTGCGACATGTGTGAGATGAGGTTTAGGCAGGTGTTGGAACTTACAGGTTTTACTTTTTTTTTTGAAGCTGTGTAGCCTGAAAGGCTTGGCACGCTTTTTCCTATAGCAGGGGCGGTCCTGCATTGCGCACCACGTGACTAGGTATGGTCACAGTGATTTCCTCTTTCCTGACCGTGCGGTTTACCGGAGAAGAAGCGGTTTCTCTGCTTGGCCTGGGTCATAGGAGGTGGCGAGTGCCCCAGCCATTGGTGGTATAAAGATGCCATTTTATCTTATTATTCAATAGTCTGCTTTATAAGCACTAGCTATGGAGGATTCTGATGTGTTAGAGAGTACTCCCTCTTTACCTAAATCTAATACCGGTCTATATTGTGAGGAGGCTGCGGTATACCCGCCTGCTCAATTATGTTCCACATGCCTTGATAAAGTAATTATGTCAAATAATTATTGTTTGATACCACTGAGCCCCCCACCTCTGAGGAGTCTCCGTCCTGTGAGGTGCGCACCCTACAGTCATCTCCGAATACACATGCAGCTTCCCGTAGCTCTCCTTATCCTCCATCTGGAGGAGTCCTTTTACCGCCAGACTTTACTGAGCAGTTACAAACAGCAGTGTCTGCGGCCTTTAGTGCTTTCCCTTGCCATGCTAAGCGTAAGCTAAAGATCAAAGAACAGGGTTGTACCACAGACTTTCCCGATTCCAGTAAAGATGGCGAAAATTATTAAGAATGAATGGGAAAGAATTGGTTCTTCATTTTCTCCTTCTTCCTTTAAAAAATTTTTCCCGGTTCCAGACTCACAATTGGAGTTGTGGGGTTCCATCCCCAATGTGGATGGTGCTATCTCCACGCTTGCTAAATGCACTACTATCCTGCTTGAGGATAGTTTGTCGTTTAAAGAGCCCATGGATAAGAAAATTGAAACTCTGTTAAGAAAGATGTTTCAACATACGGGATATTTGTTTCAACCGGCAGCGGCTGTTGCTGCGGTTGCTGGAGCGGCTTCCTACTGGTGCGACTCCTTATCTGAGTTGATCGAGGTGGAGGGTACCCTCGACGTGATCCAGGAAAGAATTAAGGCCTTAAGGGTGGCTAATTCTTTTATATGTGATGCAAATTATTTGCCTGAATGCTAAGGCTTCAGGTTTTTCTGTTTAAGCCAGTAGGGCACTCTGGCTGAAGTCCTGGTCTGCGGACATGACTTCGAAGTCAAGACTTCTTTCCCTCCCATTTAAGAGAGAGATTCTATTTGGTACAAGCCTAAACTCAATTATCTCCATGGTTATTTGAAGCAAAGGTGCCTTTTTTTTTTCTTAATAATTTTTATTGAGGTCATGGGAAAGTACAACATGTGTGAATTGCCATAAAACATAGATATCATATTACATGACAATCAGAAACATTTTGATTAAAGCAAAAAGAAAAGAGAAAATATATTAAATCTGTATGGCTAGTCATCTGAAAGCTCTATTTTATATTATGTTCTAAAGTGAGTTCCTCTGTGAAAACGACGGGCTACTTTTGAACCCAACGGAGCTAATGGACACTGAGAGAGGAAATTAGCATTGAGAGTGGTCACTTTTGGACCTGGTACTTAAAAGAGCAAGATGGGGAAAGTCAGCAGGTTAGTGCTGCTTTAAAGAGAGGAAGAAAAAGGGGGGGAGAGAAAGGGATGAAAAGAAGGGAAGTGCAGAGGGAGTATGTGGGGGGGGAGGTTGGACTCTTGTGAGACGTGTATCTTATCTGAGGTTATGGGAATATGCAGAGGGGAGAGGTGGGGGGCATCAACCTGGCTAGGCACGTACAATATCTAGAGAACTCAATAAATAAAAGTTTCAGGGATAGTACTCTTGCCTCATGTGTGTATGCATAGAGACGCCTATAGCTGCCGTCTGAGCTAGGGGAATCAAGCGGCTTACAGGTAGTATCAGGTAATGTCTCATAGTGAGAGAGATTAGATTCAGGAGGGATGAGAGTTGGAATCATCAAAGTGGTATGCTTAAGATAAAGGTAGGGGGGGGCGGTTCATGTCCCTGTAGATAAAATAACAATTGTTGTAAGATTATATATAGAGTCACACTGCAATGATAGACTAAACAGTGAGCAATCGACAAAAACCTCCCCAGATTCTGGAGTAATAGTCCTCATCTTTTGTTTGGCATCTTATATCTCTCTTTATCTTCAAATAAATGTAATAGGAGGTGAGTAATATAATAAGGTTGCAGTTCCAAGTAGCTCCTGTCTGGCTAACCTTATAACTTGTGAAATAAAGCTCATGGAGCAGATTTGATAACATTATATAACAGCTATAGAGGCAGGTATTTGAGATATTAAATGCAGAAAAATGTAATAACTACCCCAAAATTTTGCAGGGAAAAAACAATAATCAAGCTGCCTAAACACCGACTAAGATGTCAGGTATTCTGATCAGGGGAACATCAAAAAGAGCTGCCGTGAAACATATAAGGTAGCATAGAAATAATACACTGCAATGATGGGAGTCTGACTGCAACATAAACATAGACTTAAGTCTCATGGAGTCAGGGGGAGAACCCTTATAGAGGTAGAAGTGTCTTTCTAGCCCACTCCAATTTTAATGTCAGCTTTGAAATCTCGGCTGGGCTCTGTGTAAACTCCGCTGGAGAGATGAGACCTTTGTGAGAAGGAGTGATGAGGAGTTTTGCCCTCAGAGAAACCAGACAGATCTGCGGTCCGGACTTCTCTCCCCCATGCTGTGATCGCCTTAGCTATGCTGCAGCCAGGCGTCCCTGACCGCCCGTAGCAATCAGCTGTATCTCCCAGGATCTTAAGCGCGGTAGGTGCCAGAGCTGTCTGGGAGCGAAGGTAAGGAGAGGGTAAGATCTGAGGGTGGTGTCTATTGATGGTCGGAGTGGGACCTGTGAGATCCGGTATGGCCGCCTCGGAATGAAGCAGGACTTCAGGGTGTGGTTGCAGTGAGTCGGAAATTGCCGACTGTAGCATAGTGCTGGCTGGGACGTGACTGGTCTGTCTCCTCTGTGCACATCGATGATGGTGCTGAGCTGGCAGGGGGTCTTCCTTTCGATTCTCCATAGAAGAGTCAGATAGATTTAATGGAGGGGCGCCATCTTGATTGCGCAGTTCGATGAGCGTAGTTTGCAATCCATAGAAGCATCTGTCAGCTTTTCTGCTTAAGTCATCCAGAAGAGAAATAAGGCAGGTTGAGAGTTCCTCCATGTTGCTAGTAGTGTAAAGGGACTGATAACCAGTAAGATGAGTGGCCAGGGAGTAGGCTAGTTCGTGAAACGGCTAGTTGTCAGTGCTGGTTCCAGCTCCCCAGCTACTGCTTCAGCTAGCTGATGAATAATAATGTCGGCAGTTTCATCTTGGGCTCAGACAGAGAGATCATGTCCTTATGTTAGGTCAAGAGCGAGATGTAAACTATCTAGGCACTTAGGACCCCATAATTAGTTATTTTAGTGATCTGCTTTTTAGGAGCTCTGTAGTGGCACGTCTTGCTCCTTCGGCGGTTAGCTCCGCCCCCCAAAGGTGCCTTTTTATCGCAGGATAAGAACAACAAACCTAAGGGACAAGGTCCTATTTTTCGTTCGGATAAATCCCAACGTCAGCAGCCCTCCGCAAAGCCCGAGCAATCCAAGGGGACTTGGAAGCCGTCTCAGTCCTGGAATAAATCCAAGCAAAACAAAAAGCCTGCCGAGACAAAGTCGGTATAAAGGGGCGGCCCCCGATCCGGCTCTGGATCTTGTAGGGGGCAGACTGTCGCTCTTTTTGGACGCTTGGTTTGGGGACGTGCAAAACCTGTGGGTCCTGGAGGTCATTGCTCAGGGATACAGGATAGGTTTCAAGTCTCATCCACCCAGGGGCAGATTCTGCTTGTCAAACCTGTCTTCAAGGCCAGAAAAGAGAGAAGCCTTTCAGGGTGGGTCAAGGATCTCTCCTCCTCTCCTCCCTGGGAGTCAGTGTACTGGTACCTCTTGCAAAAAGTTGTCTGGGATACTACTCGAACCTTCTTGTGGTCCCAAAGAAGAAGGGAACTTTCCGTCCGATTCTGGACCTACAGTACTTAAACAAATTCCTAGCTGTCCCCTCGTTCAAGATGGAGACAATAAGGTCCATCCTTCCCTTAGTTCAGGAAGGACAGTTCATGACCACAATAGATCTGAAGGATGCTTACCTTCATGTTCCAATACCCAAGGAACACTTCAAGTTTCTAAGGTTTGTGTTCCTGGAGGTACTGCTCCAAAAGTTTATTTACGAAAGTTCTAGGGGCTCTGCTTGCAGTGGCCAGAACCAGAGGTAAAGCAGTAACGTCATACTTGGACGATATTCTGGCTCAAGCACCATCCTGTCTGGCAGAAGACCATTCGAAAACTCTTCTATTTCTTCTTTGATCTCATGGATTGAAGATATACTTAGAAAAGAGTTCTCTTTTCTCTTGTTAAGTGTATCCAGTCCACGGATCATCCATTACTTATGGGATATTAACTCCTCCCCAACAGGAAGTGCAAGAGGATTCACCCAGCAGAGCTGCTATATAGCTCCTCCCCTAACTGCCATTACCAGTCATTCTCTTGCACCCAACGAATAGATAGGATGTGTGAGAGGACTGTGGTGATTATACTTAGTTTCATACCTTCAATCAAAAGTTTGTTATTTTATAATAGCACCGGAGTGTGTTATTCCTTCTCTGGTAGAATTTGAAGAAGAATCTACCTGAGTCTTTCTATGATTTTAGCCGGAGTAGTTAAGATCATATTGCTGTTTCTCGGCCATCTGAGGAGAGGTAAACTTCAGATCAGGGGACAGCGGGCAGATTAATCTGCAAAGAGGTATGTAGCAGCTTATTATTTTCTGACAATGGAATTGATGAGAAAATTCTGCCATACCGATATAATGTAAACTCAGCCTTAAATGCAGTAGCAGCAACTGGTATCAGGCTGTCATGTATGTATATTTTACACTTCAGTATTCTGGGGAATGGCACTTCACTGGAATTATACTGTATGCATAAAACTTTAGCCTAATTTGCAGGGACTAGCAACAGGCTGTTTAATAACACTCAATTTATTAATGTTAAACGTTTTTTGCTGGCATGTAAAATCGTTTAATTTTCTGTGGTACTGGGTGAAAAAATGTTTTGGGCACTATTTTTTTCCACTTGGCAGTCGTTTTATTTAATTTATGACAGTTTACTGATCTCTCTCACTGTTATGTGTGAGGGGGAGGGGCCTTTTTTGGCGCTTTTGCTACGCATCTAAAAATTCAGTCAGAAGTTTATTGTCTTCCCTGCATGATCTCTACAGAACTCAGGGGTCTTCAAAACTTGTTTTGAGGGAGGTAATCACTCACAGCAGAGCTGTGAGATTGTAGTTGACTGTGATAAAAAAACGTTTATTTCTGTATTTTTTTTTTTTTTTTTTTTCTGCTATCAGGGTTAGTTATCCTTTGCTAATGGGAGCAATCCTTTGCTAAAATTGTGTTTTTTTACAAAGATTTGATGCTATAACTTTTCAGTTTATTAATTTTCAACTGTCATAACTTTTTCTGTGCTTCTTATAGGCACAGTACGTTTTCATATTATAGTAAATTACTTGAAAAGTATCTCCAAGTTGCTAGTTTATTTGCTAGTGTGTTAAACATGTCTGATTCAGAGGAAGATATCTGTGCTATATGTGCTAAAGCCAAAGTGGAGCCCAATAGAAATTTATGTACTAACTGTATTGATGCTACTTTAAATAAAAGTCAATCTGTACAAATTGAACATATTTCACCAAACAACGAGGGGAGAGTTATGCCGACTAACTCGCCTCACGTGCCAGTACCTGCATCTCCCGCTCGGGAGGTGCGTGATATTGTAGCGCCGAGTACATCTGGGCGGCCATTACAAATCACATTACAGGATATGGCTACTGTTATGACTGAAGTTTTGGTTAAATTACCAGAACTAAGAGGTAAGCGTGATCACTCTGGGGTGAGAACAGAGTGCGCTGATAATATTAGGGCCATGTCAGACACTGCGTCACAATTTGCAGAACATGAGGACGGAGAGCTTCATTCTGCGGGTGACGGTTCTGATCCAAACAAACTGGATTCAGATATTTCAAATTTTAAATTTAAGCTGGAAAACCTCCGTGTATTACTAGGGGAGGTTCTGAATGATTGTAACACAGTTGCAATACCAGAGAAAATGTGTAGGTTGGATAAATATTTTGCGGTACCGGCGAGTACTGACGTTTTTCCTATACCTAAGAGACTTACTGAAATTGTTACTAAGGAGTGGGATAGACCCGGTGTGCCGTTCTCACCCCCTCCGATATTTAGAAAGATGTTTCCAATAGACGCCACCACACGGGACTTATGGCAAACGGTCCCTAAGGTGGAGGGAGCAGTTTCTACTTTAGCTAAGCGTACCACTATCCCGGTGGAGGATAGCTGTGCCTTTTCAGATCCAATGGATAAAAAGTTAGAGGGTTACCTTAAGAAAATGTTTGTTCAACAAGGTTTTATATTGCAACCTCTTGCATGCATTGCGCCTGTCACGGCTGCAGCAGCATTTTGGTTTGAGTCTCTGGAAGAGACACTTGAATCAGCTCCATTAGATGAGATTACACACAAGCTTAAAGCCCTTAAGTTAGCTAACTCATTTATTTCAGATGCCGTAGTACATTTAACTAAACTTACGGCTAAGAATTCCGGATTCGCCATTCAGGCACGCAGAGCACTGTGGCTAAAATCCTGGTCAGCTGACGTTACTTCTAAATCTAAATTGCTTAATATACCTTTCAAAGGGCAGACCTTATTCGGGCCCGGGTTGAAAGAAATTATCGCTGACATTACAGGAGGTAAAGGCCATGCCCTGCCTCAAGACAGAGCCAAACCTAAGGCTAGACAGTCTAATTTTCGTTCCTTTCGTAATTTCAAAGCAGGAGCAGCATCAACTTCCTCTGCACCAAAACAGGAAGGAGCTGTTGCTTGCTACAGACAAGGCTGGAGACCTAACCAGTCCTGGAACAAGGGCAAGCAGGCCAGGAAACCTGCTGCTGCCCCTAAGACAGCATGAATCGAGGGCCCCCGATCCGGGAACGGATCTAGTGGGGGGCAGACTTTCTCTCTTCGCCCAGGCTTGGGCAAGAGATGTCCAGGATCCCTGGGCGTTAGAGATCATATCTCAGGGATACCTTCTAGACTTCGAATTCTCTCCCCCAAGAGGGAGATTTCATCTGTCAAGGTTGTCAACAAACCAAATAAAGAAAGAGGCATTTCTACGCTGCGTACAAGATCTTTTATTAATGGGAGTGATCCATCCGGTTCCGCGGTCGGAACAAGGACAAGGGTTTTACTCAAATCTGTTTGTGGTTCCCAAAAAAGAGGGAACTTTCAGGCCAATCTTGGATTTAAAGATCCTAAACAAATTCCTAAGAGTTCCATCGTTCAAAATGGAAACTATTCGGACAATTTTACCCATGATCCAAAAGGGTCAATACATGACCACAGTGGATTTAAAGGATGCTTACCTTCACATACCGATTCACAAAGATCATTACCGGTATCTAAGGTTTGCCTTTCTAGACAGGCATTACCAGTTTGTAGCTCTTCCATTCGGATTGGCTACGGCTCCGAGAATCTTCACAAAGGTTCTGGGTGCTCTTCTGGTGGTACTAAGACCGCGAGGAATTGCGGTAGCTCCGTACCTAGACGACATTCTGATACAAGCTTCAAGCTTTCAAACTGCCAAGTCTCATACAGAGTTAGTACTGGCATTTCTAAGGTCGCATGGATGGAAGGTGAACGAAAAGAAGAGTTCTCTCTTTCCACTCACAATAGTTCCCTTCTTGGGGACTCTTATAGATTCTGTAGAAATGAAGATTTACCTGACAGAAGACAGGTTAACAAAGCTTCAAAATGCATGCCGTGTCCTTCATTCCATTCAACACCCGTCAGTAGCTCAATGCATGGAGGTGATCGGCTTAATGGTAGCAGCAATGGACATAGTACCCTTTGCACGCCTACATCTCAGACCGCTGCAATTGTGCATGCTAAGTCAGTGGAATGGGGATTACTCAGACTTGTCCCCTACTCTGAATCTGGATCAAGAGACCAGAAATTCTCTTCTATGGTGGCTTTCTCGGCCACATCTGTCCAGGGGGATGCCATTCAGCAGGCCGGACTGGACAATTGTAACAACAGACGCCAGCCTACTAGGTTGGGGCGCTGTCTGGAATTCTCTGAAGGCTCAGGGACAATGGAATCAGGAGGAGAGTCTCCTACCAATAAACATTCTGGAATTGAGAGCAGTTCTCAATGCCCTTCTGGCTTGGCCCCAGTTAACAACTCGGGGGTTCATCAGGTTTCAGTCGGACAACATCACGACTGTAGCTTACATCAACCATCAGGGAGGGACAAGAAGCTCCCTAGCAATGATGGAAGTATCAAAGATAATTCGCTGGGCAGAGTCTCACTCTTGCCACCTGTCAGCAATCCACATCCCGGGAGTGGAGAACTGGGAGGCGGATTTCTTAAGTCGTCAGACTTTTCATCCGGGGGAGTGGGAACTTCATCCGGAGGTCTTTGCCCAAATACTTCAACGTTGGGGCAAACCAGAGATAGATCTCATGGCGTCTCGCCAGAACGCCAAGCTTCCTTGTTACGGGTCCAGATCCAGGGATCCGGGAGCGGTTCTGATAGATTCTTTGACAGCACCTTGGACCTTCGGGATGGCTTATGTGTTTCCACCCTTCCCGATGCTTCCTCGATTGATTGCCAGAATCAAACAGGAGAGAGCATCAGTGATTCTAATAGCGCCTGCATGGCCACGCAGGACTTGGTATGCAGATCTAGTGGACATGTCATCCTGTCCACCTTGGTCGCTACCTCTGAAACAGGACCTTCTGATCCAGGGTCCCTTCAAACATCAAAATCTAATTTCTCTGAAGCTGACTGCTTGGAAATTGAACGCTTGATTTTATCAAAACGTGGTTTTTCTGAGTCAGTTATTGATACCTTAATACAGGCTAGGAAGCCTGTTACCAGAAAGATTTACCATAAGATATGGCGCAAATACTTATATTGGTGCGAATCCAAGAGTTACTCATGGAGTAAGGTTAGGATTCCGAGGATATTGTCTTTTCTACAAGAAGGTTTAGAAAAGGGTTTATCCGCTAGTTCCTTAAAGGGACAGATTTCAGCTCTGTCCATTCTTTTACACAAACGTCTGTCAGAAGTTCCGGACGTTCAAGCTTTCTTTCATGTAATTAGCAAGAGTCCATGAGCTAGTGACGTATGGGATATACATTCCTACCAGGAGGGGCAAAGTTTCCCAAACCTCAAAATGCCTATAAATACACCCCTCACCACACCCACAATTCAGTTTTACAAACTTTGCCTCCGATGGAGGTGGTGAAGTAAGTTTGTGCTAGATTCTACGTTGATATGCGCTCCGCAGCAAGTTGGAGCCCGGTTTTCCTCTCAGCGTGCAGTGAATGTCAGAGGGATGTGAGGAGAGTATTGCCTATTTGAATGCAGTGATCTCCTTCTAAGGGGTCTATTTCATAGGTTCTCTGTTATCGGTCGTAGAGATTCATCTCTTACCTCCCTTTTCAGATCGACGATATACTCTTATATATACCATTACCTCTGCTGATTCTCGTTTCAGTACTGGTTTGGCTATCTGCTATATGTAGATGAGTGTCCTGGGGTAAGTAAGTCTTATTTTCTGTGACACTCCAAGCTATGGTTGGGCACTTTGTTTATAAAGTTCTAAATATATGTATTCAAACATTTATTTGCCTTGACTCAGAATGTTCAACTTTCCTTATTTTCAGACAGTCAGTTTCATATTTGGGATAATGCATTTTGATTTGACCATTTTTTCTTACCTTAAAATTTGACTTTTTCCCTGTGGGCTGTTAGGCTCGCGGGGGCTGAAAATGCTTCATTTTATTGCGTCATTCTTGGCGCGGACTTTTTTGGCGCAAAAATTCTATTTCCGTTTCCGGCGTCATACGTGTCGCCGGAAGTTGCGTCATTCTTTGACGTTATTTCGCGCCAAAAATGTCGGCGTTCCGGATGTGGCGTCATTTTTGGCGCCAAAAAGCATTTAGGCGCCAAATAATGTGGGCGTCTTATTTGGCGCGAAAAAATATGGGCGTCGCTTTTGTCTCCACATTATTTAAGTCTCATTTTTTATTGCTTCTGGTTGCTAGAAGCTTGTTCTTTGGCATTCTTTCCCATTCCTGAAACTGTCATTTAAGGAATTTGATCAATTTTGCTTTATATGTTGTTTTTTCTCTTACATATTGCAAGATGTCTCACGTTGCATCTGAGCCAGAAGATACTACAGGAAAATCGCTGTCAAGTGCTGAATTTACCAAAGCTAAGTGTATCTGCTGTAAACTTTTGGTAGCTATTTCTCCAGCTGTTGTTTGTATTGATTGTCATGACAAACTTGTTAAAGCAGATAATATTTCCTTTAGTAAAGTACCATTGCCTGTTGCAGTTCCCTCAACATCTAAGGTGCAGAATGTTCCTGATAATATAAGAGATTTTGTTTCTGAATCCTAAAGAAGGCTATGTCTGTTATTTCTCCTTCTAGTAAACGTAAAAAATCTTTTAAAACTTCTCTCCCTACAGATGAATTTTTAAATGAACATCATTCTGATTCTGATGACTCCTCTGGTTCAGAGGATTCTGTCTCTGAGGTTGATGCTGATAAATCTTCATATTTATTTAAAATGGAATTTATTCGTTCTTTACTTAAAGAAGTTCTAATTGCTTTAGAAATAGAGGATTCTAGTCCTCTTGATACTAATTCTAAACGTTTAGATAAGGTATTTAAAGCTCCTGTGGTTATTCCAGAAGTTTTTCCTGTTCCTAATGCTATTTCTGCAGTAATTTCCAAAGAATGGGATAAATTGGGTAATTCATTTACTCCTTCTAAACGTTTTAAGCATTTATATCCTGTGCCGTCTGACAGATTAGAATTTTGGGACAAAATCCCTAAAGTTGATGGGGCTATTTCTACCCTTGCTAAACGTACTACTATTCCTACGTCAGATGGTACTTCGTTTAAGGATCCTCTAGATAGGAAAATTGAGTCCTTTCTAAGAAAAGCTTATCTGTGTTCAGGTAATCTTCTTAGACCTGCTATATCTTTGGCTGATGTTGCTGCAGCTTCAACTTTTTGGTTGGAAACTTTAGCGCAACAAGTAACACATCGTGATTCTCATGATATTATTATTCTTCTTCAGCATGCTAATAATTTTATCTGTGATGCCATTTTTGATATTATCAGAGTTGATGTCAGGTTTATGTCTCTAGCTATTTTAGCTAGAAGAGCTTTATGGCTTAAAACTTGGAATGCTGATATGGCTTCTAAATCAACTTTACTTTCTATTTCTTTCCAGGGTAACAAATTATTTGGTTCTCAGTTGGATTCCATCATTTCAACTGTTACTGGTGGGAAAGGAACTTTTTTACCACAGGATAAAAAATCTAAAGGTAAAAGTAGAGCTAATAATCGTTTTCGTTCCTTTCGTTTCAACAAAGAACAAAAGCCTGATCCTTCATCCTCAGGAGCAGTTTCAGTTTGGAGACCATCTCCAGTCTGGAATAAATCCAAGCCAGCTAGAAAGGCAAAGCCTGCTTCTAAGTCCACATGAAGGTGCGGCCCTCATTCCAGCTCAGCTGGTAGGGGGCAGGTTACGTTTTTTCAAGGAAATTTGGATCAATTCTGTTCACAATCTTTGGATTCAGAACATTGTTTCAGAAGGGTACAGAATTGGTTTCAAGATAAGACCTCCTGCAAAGAGATTTTTTCTTTCCCGTGTCCCAGTAAATCCAGTAAAAGCTCAAGCATTTCTGAAATGTGTTTCAGATCTAGAGTTGACTGGAGTAATTATGCCAGTTCCAGTTCAGGAACAGGGGATGGGGTTTTATTCAAATCTCTTCATTGTACCAAAGAAGGAGAATTCCTTCAGACCAGTTCTGGATCTAAAAATTATTGAATCGTTATGTAAGGATACCAACGTTCAAAATGGTAACTATAAGGACTATCTTGCCTTTTGTTCTGCAAGGGAATTATATGTCCACAATAGATTTACAGGATGCATATCTGCATATTCCGATTCATCCAGATCATTTTCAGTTCCTGAGATTCTCTTTTCTGGACAAGCATTACCAGTTTGTGGCTCTGCCGTTTGGCCTAGCTACAGCTCCAAGAATTTTTACAAAGGTTCTCGGTGCCCTTCTGTCTGTAATCAGAGAACAGGGTATTGTGGTATTTCCTTATTTGGACGATATCTTGGTACTTGCTCAGTCTTTACATTTAGCAGAATCTCATACGAATCGACTTGTGTTGTTTCTTCAAGATCATGGTTGGAGGATCAATTTACCAAAAAGTTCTTTGATTCCTCAGACAAGGGTAACCTTTCTGGGTTTCCAGATGGATTCAGTGTCCATGACTCTGTCTTTAACAGACAAGAGACGTCTAAAATTGATTGCAGCTTGTCGAAACCTTCAGTCACAATCATTCCCTTCGGTAGCCTTATGCATGGAAATTCTAGGTCTTATGACTGCTGCATCGGACGCGATCCCCTTTGCTCGTTTTCACATGCGACCTCTTCAGCTCTGTATGCTGAAGCAATGGTGCAAGGATTACACGAAGATATCTCAAACAATATCTTTAAAACCGATTGTTCGGCACTCTCTAACATGGTGGACAGATCACCATCGTTTAATTCAGGGGGCTTCTTTTGTGCTTCCGACCTGGACTGTAATTTCAACAGATGCAAGTCTCACGGGTTGGGGAGCTGTGTGGGGATCTCTGACGGCACAGGGAGTTTGGGAATCTCAGGAGGTGAGATTACCTATCAATATCTTGGAACTCCGTGCAATTTTCAGAGCTCTTCAGTTTTGCCCTCTTCTGAAGAGAGAATCGTTCATTTGTTTTCAGACAGACAATGTCACAACTGTGGCATACATCAATCATCAAGGAGGGACTCACAGTCCTCTGGCTATGAAAGAAGTATCTCGAATTTTGGTTTGGGCGGAATCCAGCTCCTGTCTAATCTCTGCGGTTCATATCCCAGGTGTAGACAATTGGGAAGCGGATTATCTAAGTCGCCAAATGTTGCATCCGGGCGAATGGTCTCTTCACCCAGAGGTATTTCTTCAGATTGTTCAAATGTGGGAACTTCCAGAAATAGATCTGATGGCGTCCCATCTAAACAAGAAACTTCCCAGGTATCTGTCCAGATCCCGGGATCCTCAGGCGGAGGCAGTGGATGAATTATCACTTCCTTGGAAGTATCATCCTGCCTATATCTTTCCGCCTCTAGTTCTTCTTCCAAGAGTGATCTCCAAGATTCTGAAGGAATGCTCGTTTGTTCTGCTGGTAGCTCCAGCATGGCCTCACAGGTTTTGGTATGCGGATCTTGACCGGATGGCCTCTTGCCAACCGTGGACTCTTCCGTTAAGACCAGACCTTCTATCACAAGGTCCTTTTTTCCATCAGGATCTGAAATCCTTAAATTTAAAGGTATGGAGATTGAACGCTTGATTCTTGGTCAAAGAGGTTTCTCTGACTCCGTGATTAATACTATGTTACAGGCTCGTAAATCTGTATCTCGAGAGATATATTATAGAGTCTGGAAGACTTATATTTCTTGGTGTCTTTCTCATCATTTTTCTTGGCATTCTTTTAGAATACCGAGAATTTTACAGTTTCTTCAGGATGGTTTAGATAAGGGTTTGTCCGCAAGTTCTTTGAAAGGACAAATCTCTGCTCTTTCTGTTCTTTTTCACAGAAAGATTGCTATTCTTCCTGATATTCATTGTTTTGTACAAGCTTTGGTTCGTATAAAACCTGTCATTAAGTCAATTTCTCCTCCTTGGAGTTTGAATTTGGTTCTGGGAGCTCTTCAAGCTCCTCCGTTTGAACCTATGCATTCATTGGACATTAAATTACTTTCTTGGAAAGTTTTGTTCCTTTTGGCCATCTCTTCTGCTAGAAGAGTTTCTGAATTATCTGCTCTTTCTTGTGAGTCTCCTTTTCTGATTTTTCATCAGGATAAGGCGGTGTTGCGAACTTCTTTTGAATTTTTACCTAAAGTTGTGAATTCCAACAACATTAGTAGAGAAATTGTGGTTCCTTCATTATGTCCTAATCCTAAGAATTCTAAGGAGAAATCGTTGCATTCTTTGGATGTTGTTAGAGCTTTGAAATATTATGTTGAAGCTACGAAATCTTTCCGTAAGACTTCTAGTCTATTTGTTATCTTTTCCGGTTCTAGGAAAGGCCAGAAAGCTTCTGCCATTTCTTTGGCATCTTGGTTGAAATCTTTAATTCATCTTGCCTATGTTGAGTCGGGTAAAATTCCGCCTCAGAGAATTACAGCTCATTCTACTAGGTCAGTATCTACTTCCTGGGCGTTTAGGAATGAAGCTTCGGTTGACCAGATCTGCAAAGCAGCAACTTGGTCCTCTTTGCATACTTTTACTAAATTCTACCATTTTGATGTATTTTCTTCTTCTGAAGCAGTTTTTGGTAGAAAAGTACTTCAGGCAGCGGTTTCAGTTTGAATCTTCTGCTTATGTTTTTCGTTAAACTTTATTTTGGGTGTGGATTATTTTCAGCAGGAATTGGCTGTCTTTATTTTATCCCTCCCTCTCTAGTGACTCTTGTGTGGAAAGATCCACATCTTGGGTAGTCATTATCCCATACGTCACTAGCTCATGGACTCTTGCTAATTACATGAAAGAAAACATAATTTATGTAAGAACTTACCTGATAAATTCATTTCTTTCATATTAGCAAGAGTCCATGAGGCCCGCCCTTTTTTTGTGGTGGTTATGATTTTGTATAAAGCACAATTATTCCAATTCCTTATTTTATATGCTTTCGCACTTTTTTATCACCCCACTTCTTGGCTATTCGTTAAACTGAATTGTGGGTGTGGTGAGGGGTGTATTTATAGGCATTTTGAGGTTTGGGAAACTTTGCCCCTCCTGGTAGGAATGTATATCCCATACGTCACTAGCTCATGGACTCTTGCTAATATGAAAGAAATGAATTTATCAGGTAAGTTCTTACATAAATTATGTTTTTTGTCAGGCTTTAGCTAGGATCAAGCCTGTGTTTAAAACTGTTGCTCCACCATGGAGTTTGAACTTAGTTCTTAATGTTTTACAGGGGGTTCCGTTTGAACCCCTTCATTCCATTGATATCAAGTTGTTATCTTGGAAAGTTCTGTTTTTAATGGCGATTTCCTCGGCTCGAAGAGTCTCTGAGTTATCTGCCTTACATTGTGATTCTCCTTATCTGATTTTTCATTCAGACAAGGTAGTTCTGCATACTAAACCTGGGTTCCTACCTAAGGTGGTCACTAACAGGAATATCAATCAAGAGATTGTGGTTCCATCTTTGTGTCCTAATCCTTCTTCGAAAAAGGAACGTCTGCTACACAATCTAGATGTAGTCCGTGCCCTGAAATTTTATCTACAGGCAACTAAGGATTTTCGACAAACGTCTTCCCTGTTTGTCGTTTATTCTGGTCAGAGGAGAGGTCAAAAAGCTTCGGCTACCTCTCTCCTTTTGGCTTCGTAGCATAATACGGTTAGCCTATGAGACTGCTGGACAGCAGCCTCCTGAAAGAATTACAGCACATTCTACTAGAGCTGTGGCTTCCACTTGGGCCTTTAAGAATGAGGCTTCTGTTGAACAGATTTGCAAGGCTGCAACTTGGTCTTCTCTTCATACTTTTTCCAAATTTTACAAATTTGACACTTTTGCTTCTTCGGAGGCTGTTTTTGGGAGAAAGGTTCTTCAGGCAGTGGTTCCTTCCGTATAAAGAGCCTGCCTGTCCCTTCCGTCATCCGTGTACTTTAGCTTTGGTATTGGTATCCCATAAGTAATGGATGATCCGTGGACTGGATACACTTAACAAGAGAAAACATAATTTATGCTTACCTGATAAATTTATTTCTCTTGTAGTGTATCCAGTCCACTGCCCGCCCTGTCACTTTAAGGCAGGTAATTTTTCCATTAAACTACAGTCACCACTGCACCCTATGGTATTCCTTTCTCTGCATGTTTTCGGTCGAATGACTGGTAATGGCAGTTAGGGGAGGAGCTATATAGCAGCTCTGCTGGGTGAATCCTCTTGCACTTTCTGTTGGGGAGGAGTTAATATCCCATAAGTAATGGATGATCCGTGGACTGGATACACTACAAGAGAAATAAATTTATCAGGTAAGCATAAATTATGTTATTCCCAGTACCAGGGTGGAATTCATGGGTACTATAATAGACTCCATATCCATGAGAATATTCCTACAGACCAGAGACGTTACAAGCTAACTTCCGCTTGTCTTGCCCTCCAGACCTCCTTAAGGCCCTCTGTGGCTCGTTGTATGAAGTTGATTGGTCTCATGGTGCCCAGCATGGACATCATTTCTTTTGCCAGATTCCATCTCGGACCACTTCAGCTGTGCATTCTGAGACAGTGGAACGGCGATCATTTGGATCTGTCTCAACAGATTTCTCTGGACAACCAGTCGAGAGAATAGCTCTCTTGGTGGCTCCGTCCTGTCCCAAGGGACATCCTCCTTGAGACCATCCTGGGAGATTGTGACTACGGAAGCAAGTCTATCAGGATGGGGAGCTGTTTGGGGTGCCAGGAAGGCACAGGGCCTGTAGACTCGAGAGGAAT